>NC_092107.1:33194517-33249517 GCF_045679555.1 Salvelinus alpinus
CAATTTTTTAAAGAAGTGGTTTGTTAGGCAGACAGGGAGAAGTGATTTATGTGAGAAGTGGTTTGTTAGGACGATGAGAAGTGGTTTGTTAGGACGATGAGAAGTGGTTTGTTAGGACGATGAGAAGTGGTTTGTTAGGAGGACAGGGAGAAGTGATTTATGTGAGAAGTGGTTTGTTAGGACGATGAGAAGTGGTTTGTTAGGACGATGAGAAGTGGTTTGTTAGGCAGACAGGGAGAAGTGATTTATGTGAGAAGTGGTTTGTTAGGACGGTGAGAAGTGGTTTGTTAGGACGATGAGAAGTGGTTTGTTAGGACGATGAGAAGTGGTTTGTTAGGACGGTGAGAAGTGGTTTGTTAGGACAATGAGAAATGGTTTGTTAGGAGGACAGGGAGAAGTGATTTATGTGAGAAGTGGTTTGTTAGGACGGTGAGAAGTGGTTTGTTAGGACGATGAGAAGTGGTTTGTTAGGACGATGAGAAGTGGTTTGTTAGGACGGTGAGAAGTGGTTTGTTAGGACGATGAGAAGTGGTTTGTTAGGACGGTGAGAAGTGGTTTGTTAGGACGGTGAGAAGTGGTTTGTTAGGACAATGAGAAATGGTTTGTTAGGAGGACAGGGAGAAGTGATTTATGTGAGAAGTGGTTTGTTAGGACGGTGAGAAGTGGTTTGTTAGGACGATGAGAAGTGGTTTGTTAGGCAGACAGGGAGAAGTGATTTATGTGAGAAGTGGTTTGTTAGGACGGTGAGAAGTGGTTTGTTAGGACGATGAGAAGTGGTTTGTTAGGACGATGAGAAGTGGTTTGTTAGGCAGACAGGGAGAAGTGATTTATGTGAGAAGTGGTTTGTTAGGACGATGAGAAGTGGTTTGTTAGGACGATGAGAAGTGGTTTGTTAGGCAGACAGGGAGAAGTGATTTATGTGAGAAGTGGTTTGTTAGGACGATGAGAAGTGGTTTGTTAGAACGATGAGAAGTGGTTTGTTAGGACGATGAGAAGTGGTTTGTTAGGAGGACAGGGAGAAGTGATTTATGTGAGAAGTGGTTTGTTAGGACGATGAGAAGTGGTTTGTTAGGACGATGAGAAGTGGTTTGTTAGGCAGACAGGGAGAAGTGATTTATGTGAGAAGTGGTTTGTTAGGACGGTGAGAAGTGGTTTGTTAGGACGATGAGAAGTGGTTTGTTAGGACGGTGAGAAGTGGTTTGTTAGGACGGTGAGAAGTGGTTTGTTAGGACAATGAGAAATGGTTTGTTAGGAGGACAGGGAGAAGTGATTTATGTGAGAAGTGGTTTGTTAGGACGGTGAGAAGTGGTTTGTTAGGACGATGAGAAGTGGTTTGTTAGGCAGACAGGGAGAAGTGATTTATGTGAGAAGTGGTTTGTTAGGACGGTGAGAAGTGGTTTGTTAGGACGATGAGAAGTGGTTTGTTAGGACGATGAGAAGTGGTTTGTTAGGCAGACAGGGAGAAGTGATTTATGTGAGAAGTGGTTTGTTAGGACGATGAGAAGTGGTTTGTTAGGACGATGAGAAGTGGTTTGTTAGGCAGACAGGGAGAAGTGATTTATGTGAGAAGTGGTTTGTTAGGACGATGAGAAGTGGTTTGTTAGAACGATGAGAAGTGGTTTGTTAGGACGATGAGAAGTGGTTTGTTAGGAGGACAGGGAGAAGTGATTTATGTGAGAAGTGGTTTGTTAGGACGATGAGAAGTGGTTTGTTAGGACGATGAGAAGTGGTTTGTTAGGCAGACAGGGAGAAGTGATTTATGTGAGAAGTGGTTTGTTAGGACGGTGAGAAGTGGTTTGTTAGGACGATGAGAAGTGGTTTGTTAGGACGATGAGAAGTGGTTTGTTAGGCAGACAGGGAGAAGTGATTTATGTGAGAAGTGGTTTGTTAGGACGGTGAGAAGTGGTTTGTTAGGACGTGAGTGTAACGGCTTTCGTCCTCTTCGTCTGAGGAGGAAACATCGGACCAATGTGCAACGTGGTACGTATCCATAATAACTTTTAATGAGAATGAATACAAAATACAAAAAGAACAAGAGAATCAAAATGAAAACCGAAACAGTCCCGAATGGTGAAAACACTGAAACGGAAACAACCACCCACAACACACAATGGAAAACAGGATACCTAAATATGGCTCCCAATCAGAGGCAGCGATAAACAGCTGCCTCTGATTGGGAACCACACCAGGTCAAACACATAGAAAAACAAACAACCTAGAAAAAATAACATAGACTGCCCACCCCAACTCACGCCCTGACCAACCTAACACAAAGACATAAGAAAGAAAAGGTCAGAATGTGACAGTGAGAGTCATTACAAACACGGCACAGACCCATGAGTGGAGTGCTACATCTTTATCATCCAGGGCTCATTTTCAAGGAGCTGACTTTCATTTCCTTTATACGTTTATGAAAGTGCAATTCAACGCTTTACTGTTTAATTTGTTATTTTGCGATGCTAAGGGTAAGTGTCTGTCGAGGGCTCTCTGAAGCCCAATCAAACATGAGAGTCAGCGAAGTATCAGCTTTATGGAGTGGCAAAAGAGTACTTATTTTCCCTGGCAATTTCTTAGTCAGACAATAATTGCAATCAGGGGGTAAGCATGGACCCAGATTTCTCCATCAGATTCTGCTGATGTTTAACGCAGCAAAAAAGACAAATGCACACGTACACTGACAATTTGACAACCTTATGCTGCATTTAGACAAGGGAAAAGCAAGCCTGCAAGACGGTAGGTGTTGCTATGGGGATTTCAGTAAACAAAAAGTTGAAATATTTGAACTCTGGCAGCAAGTCCTGCCTACTGTGGTTGCTGATGGCATTCACTGTATTATTTTTATTTTTTATTATTTTTTATTTAACTAGACAAGTCAGTTAAGAACAAATTCTTATTTACAATGAATATTTACCGTCGTGCTGTCATTGAAAACAGTGACATTCGGTTAGCTGTCTACCATTTACAATGTAAATACAGCATTAGGAAAATAATCCTGCAGCAACAGGAAATGTGAATTATTATGTGGATTATTATTAATGGACATTTTTTTACATTTAAGTCTGACATTTCTAACTGGAAATTATAACTTCAGAAGCCTTTTTAACCCCAAATATATGACACATTTAAACTTTCCTGCATTTTAGGGAAAGTTCTCATGCAGCATGGTGATCAAATTAAGATCCTAGATCTGTAGCGTGAGGTAACGTTGTAATGAGAATAGACATGATGTGGTTGCTTGGCTAAACAAGCAAGCCAGCTGTGTGTATTGTGTGTGTGTGTGTGTGTGTGTGTGTGTGTGTGTGTGTGTGTGTGTGTGTGTGTGTGTGTGTGTGTGTGTGTGTGTGTGTGTGTGTGTGTGTGTGTGTGTGTGTGTGATGCGTTTCTGCATGTATTGTTATTGTGAGTGCTGTAACTTTTGCGTATCATACATTGAGTAAGACAGGAACTCATTAGACAGTGAGTTAGACGGTGACTCATCAGACAGTGAGTTAGACGGTGACTCATCAGACAGTGAGTTAGACGGTGACTCATTAGACAGTGAGTTAGACGGTGACTCATCAGACAGTGAGTTAGACGGGGACTCATTAGACAGTGACTCAACAGACATTGCGTTAGACAGTGACTCATCAGACAAGTCAAATCACATTGTATTGGTCACATACACATATTTAGCAGATGTTATTGCAGGTGTAGCTAAATGCTTGTGTTCCTAGCTCCGACAGTGCACTAGTATCTAACAATTCACAAAAATACACACAAATCTAAAAGTAAAATAATGGAATTAAGAAATATATAAATATTAGGCGCAGGGTTGCGTAGGGATGGCTATTTAATGAGTTAGATGGTGACTCATCAGACGGTGAGTTAGATGGTGACTCGTCAGATGGTGAGATAGACGGTGACTCATCAGACGGTGAGTTAGGCGGTGACTCATCAGGTGGTGACTCATCAACGGTGACTCATCAGACGGTGACTCATCCATCAGGGGGTGACTCATCAGACGGTGAATTAGGCGGTGACTCATCAGATGGTGAGTTAGGCGGTGACTCATCAGACGCTGACTAATCAGATGGTGACTCATCAGACGGTGAGTTAAGCAGTGAATCATCAAACATCGATTCATCAGACATCGACTTGACTCATCAGACATCGACTCATCAGACAGTGAGTTAGATGGTGGCTCATCAGATAGTGAGTTAGGCGGTGACTCATCAGACAGTGAGTTAGGTTGTGACTCACACAGACAAAAGCTCTTTCCCTGGCATAAATACTTGTCAGTCTTTTGTTTTTGAATGGTTGTTATTGTTAAAAAAAAAAGTGTATATATATATAAAATAAAAAGAGTTTGAGAGGGGTAGTCGCCACATGGACACGTGTTTAACTATTAATTCATTGGCTAATAGACATGGCTGCCCATCTGTACTGTTGAGTCTGACATTGAGTTGGTAAGGCAGAGGGTCCTTAGCTAGGACAGGCTTGTCTGCCATGCTCCGATTTGGTCTGCTAAACATGGTCTATTTTTACAGACAATTGTGTCTGGGGCATTTGCTGTGCTGAAAATGGGAGAGGGAGAGAGCAGAGCGTATGCCAAAATAGGAGAAAGGAGTCAGGAAAAACAAACCCTCTCCATCTGACATTTACACAAGTGACACAGCTGCACGGAGCACATATGCATTGGGAAGATGACCATTTAGAGGACAAGGAGAGAGCATGTGTATACATACAACGCATATTGTGTGACACACAAACACACAGATAAACACAAGCACATAATGTACGCAACAAACACACTGTATGCACAAACACACACACTCTCACAGAGGGGGGTATGGAGGCAGCCAGGTACATTGGTGGTAGGCTTAATCCCTCTCCCTGTTTCTCTTTCTCGCACACAGGCATACGCATTCCCTCTACTTTGTGAAGCCAGTGAGGCTAACATCAAAGCAGATATACCTTGGCTTTCACTCAGAGACAGACAGGCAATTACATAACCTGTGAGCTCTTAACAAGACACGCTCTGGAACAATCAAACTCTGCCCCTGTGTGCTCGCCAACACCAGGCAGGCACTGAGAAAACAACTTGTGCTTCAATCCTGTCTCCTGTCAAGGGAAATATTAAATCTGCCATGTTTTTCCCTATAGTTATTAATGCTGATAAAACATGATAATAATCTAGCCTAAAGAATGGTAGTCGTTCTGTTTCATTCCTGGAGCTGGAGGTGGAGGTACACTTCAAGACCAAAAGTATGTGGACACCTACTCGTCGAACATCTCATTCCAAAATGATGGGCATTAATAGGGAGTTGGTCCCCCCTTTGCTGCTATAACAGCATCCACTCCTCTGGGAAGGCTTTCCACTAGATGTTTGAACATTGCTGCAGGGACTTGCTTCCATTCAGCCACAAGAACATTAGTGAGGTCGGGCACTGATGTTGGGCGATCAGGCCTGGCTCGGAGTCAGCGTTCCAAATCATCCCAAAGGTGTTTGATGGGGTTGAGGTCAGGGCTCTATGCAGGTCAGTCAAGTTCTTCCACAACGATCTCGGCAAATCACTTCTGTATGGATCTCACATTGTGCACGGGAGCAGGAAAGGGCCTTCCCCAAACTGTTGTCACAAAGTTGGAAGCACAGAATTGTCAAGAATGTCATTGCATGCTGTAGTGTTAAGATTTCCCTTCACTGGAACTAAGGGGCCTAGCATGACCTATGATAAACAGCCCCAGATCATTATTCATCCTCCAGCAAACTTTACAGTTGGCACTATGCATTGGGGCAGGTAGCGCCACTACCTGTGGTAGTGATTTGTCCGTTGGACTGCCAGATGGTGAAGCGTGACTTATTACTCCAGAGAACGCCTTTACACTGCTCCAGAGTCCAATTGTGGCGAGCTTTACACCACTCTAGCCAATGCTTGGCATTGCACATGGTGATCTTAGGTTTATGTGATGCTGCTCAGCCAGTTTTGAACTCGTAGTGGGTGTCGCAACTGAGGACTACACGCTATGCGCTTCAGCTGTTCCATTCTGTGAGCTTGTGTGGCCTACCACTTTGCGGCTGAGCTGTCGTTGCTCCTAGACGTTTCCACTTCACATTAACAGCACTTATAATTGACCGGGCAGCTTTTTTACTCCTATTTCGTGATATCCAATCCAATTGGTAGTTACAGCCTTGTCCCACCACTGCAACTCCCGTATGGACTCTGGAGAGGCAAAGGTCGAGAGCCTTGCGTCCTCCGAAACACGACCCCGCCAAGCCGCACTGCTTCTTGACACACTGCTCGCTTAACCCGGAAGCCAGCCGCACCAATGTGTTGGAGGAAACATCATACAGCTTGCGACCGAAGTCAGCGTGCGTGCTCCCAGCCCACCGCAAGGAGTCGCTAGAGCGCAATGGGACAAGAACATCCGGGCCGGCCAAACCCTCCCCTAACCCGGACGACGCTGGGCCAATTGTGCGCTGCCTCATGGGTCTCCCTGCGATCGAACCTGAGTTTGTAGTGACGCCTCTAGCAGTACAGTGCATTAGACCGCTGCGCCAATTGGGAGGCCCTAGCAGGGTAGACATTTGACGAACTGACTTGTTGGAAAGGTGGCATCCTATGACGGTGCCACGTTGAAAGTCACTGAGCTCTTCAGTAAGGCCACTCTACTGCCAATGTTTGGCTATGGAGATTGCATGGCTGTGTGCCTGATTTTATACTGTGGCTGAAATAGCCGAATCTACTAATTTGAAGGGTTGTCCACATACTTTTGTGTATATATAGTGTATTTCCTGCACCCTGAGGGTGCTCAGCGTGAGGCTGCTCAGGTCTGGACATAATAGACACGTGATCGTATACAAATGTAAGCAATGTTTGAAATTATGTTTTAGTCAAACATTACATCTGTTTGGGCTTCTTGCTGTCAATTTACAGTCTACTAATTATTTGACATTTTAGCTGCCACTCTTATCCAGAGCGACTTATATGAGCAATTAGGGTTAAGTACCTTGCTCAAGGGCACATCTACAGATTGGCCCGCGGCTGAGTCTAGATGATGATCCCTACCTTAAAATGTACAACCTTTTACATATGATTCATCAAACAGTTCCGTTGATGTAGTCTAGGCTTACTTAACGCTCATGAGAAAAAATAGACGGACAGAGAATGTAAACACATGGCGCAAGGCTTCATGCTCCCTTGAGGTTGAAGTAAGGCGGGAAAGTGGGTGGAAGGAGGCGCCGGTAAATAACCGAAGAAATGTATTGCCTATGTATGACCCGTCTTCCAGCACAGTCAAACTTGTGACTGTCACACTAGCTCACCTCTTTGTGTCCCTAGACAGCAAACTCACATATATATCATGTGGCCCTGCTGATAAGTCAGAAACACATAGCAGGGCTGCCAGTGGTGACACGAGAAACACTTTGTAGCCACCATATAGGAGAAATGGAAAAGAACCCTAGAATTCCACACGTTGAAGTTTAATTTGGAGAGGATCAGCTAGGCTATAACTTGTGGGCAGGCCTGAAAGGATGTCAAGTAGCCTGGTTCTAAAATCAAGTGTCCTCATGGTGTGGGGGCTGTAGCTTGTAAACAATGGTGTTGTGACTCTTCGACCTTTTCTCCAAATTAATTTGTTCCTTTAAAATCAGTATGGAACAATATATAGTCTCTTATATCCTAGACCTGCGGAGCATCGTAAGCTAGGCAACGGCACAGAGTCTGGGGAGGATGTCATGTTGGATATTTCGAAAGGAGAAATACAGTTCTCTGGGGAGGGTCCTCTTCAGATAGACAACTCTCCCAACAAATCACAAGTTTGGGTAAAATGCGAGCGGGAAATGTGCTCATGTTTATCATGTTGAGCTAGCTTAACAAGTGGATATGGAAGCTAAGTTACCAGTGGTGCGTTTCCCATTTCTGACTTGTCCTCTCTGTCCCAACCAAGGACCCAGGGTTCTAGTCTGGAAGCACGCTTTCGACTGTGCCCAGAGGACGTTATTGCAGTGCTTATGTCAGCCTCTACTCTGAGTGCGTACTATGTTAGCTGTGATAGGCCACTACAGGATAGTCGTGCCAGTTCGTTTTCACGCCCTGATAACGTTAAATTGATGTTGTGAGAGAAGCATAATCTTTGCCCTCGTTTGCCTCCAATGGTGTTCAAACTGAGATAATGGAGACTTTAACCTGTGCGTGTGTGACAAATGATGTGGACCTGTGAGTCTCTTGGGTGAAAAATGAAGCTTCATCTTGTGCAATCTGCAGTTATCCTCGCACAAATTCTCTCTCTGTCTCTCTCTCTGTCTCTCTCTCTGTCTCTTTCATATACAGTACCAGTCAAAAGTTTGTACTATTTTCTACATTGTAGAATAATAGTGAAGACATCAAAACTATGAAATAACACATATGGAATCATGTAGTAACCAAAAAAGTGATAAACAAATCAAACTTTATTTCATATTAGAGATTCTTCAAAGAAGTCACCCTTTGCCTTGATGACAGCTTTGCTCACTCTTGGGATTCTCTCAACCAGCTTCATGAGGTAGTCACCTGGAATACGTTTCCATTAACTGGTGTGCCTTACTAAAAGTTAATTTGTGCAATTTCTTTCCTTCTTAATGCGTTTGAGCCAATCAGGGGTGGTATACAGAAGATAGCCCTATTTGGTAAAAGACCAAATCCATATTGTGGCAAGAACAGCTCAAATAAGCAAATAGAAATGACAGTCCATCATTACTTTAAGACATGGAGGTCAGTCAATCCAGTTTCTTCAAGTGCAGTTTCAAAAACCATCAAGCGCTATGATGAAACTAGCTCTCATGATGACCACCACAGGAATGGAACACACAGAGTTACGTCTGCTGCAGAGGATAAGTTCATTAGAGTTACCAGCCTCAGAAATTGCAGCCCAAATAAATGCTTCACAGAGTTCAAGTAACAGACACATCTCAACATCAACTGTTCAGAGGAGACTGCGTGAATCAGGCCTTCATGGTCGAATTGCTGCAAAGAAACCAATACTAAAGGACACCAATATTAAGAAGAGACTTGCTTGGGCCAAGAAACACAAGCAATGGACATTAGACCGGTGGAAATCTGTCCTTTGGTCTGATGAGTCCAAATTTGAGATTTTTGGTTCCAACCGCTATGTCTTTGTGAGACGCAGAGTAGGTGAACGGATTATCTATGCATGTGTGGTTCCCACCGTGAAGCATGGAGGAGGACGTGTGATGGTGTGGGGTGCTTTGCTGGTGACACTGTCTTTGATTTATTTGGAATTCAAGGCACACTTAACCAGAATGGCTACCACAGCATTCTGTAGCGATATGCCATCCCATCTGGTTTGTGCTTAGTGGGACTATCTATCATTTGTTTTTCAACAGGACAATGACCCAAAACATACCTCCAGGCTGTGTAAGGACTATTTGACCAAGGAGAGTGATGAAGTGCTACATCAGATGACCTGGCCTCAACAATCACCCAACCGCAACCCAATTGAGATGGTTTGGGATGAGTTGGACTGCAGAGTGAAGGAAAAGCAGTCAACAAGTGCTCAGCATTATGTGGGAACTCCTTCATGACAGTTTGAAAAGCATTCCACTTGAAGCTGGTTGAGAGAATGCTAAGAGTGTGCAAAGCTGTCATCAAGGCAAAGGGTGGCTACTTTGAAGAATCTCAAATATAAAATATATTTAGATTTGTTGAAGACTTTTTTGGTTAGTAAATTATTCCAAATGTATTATTTCATAGTTGAGATGTCTTTACTATTATTCTACAATGTTGAAAATATTCAAAATAAAGAAAAACCCTTGATTGAGTAGGTGTGTCCAAATGTTTGACTGGTACTGTATATACATTATAATTGTGGGGGTGATAATATAGCATGCTGGAACTGGTTGAGGGAGCTCATATTATAGGAGATGGTGCTCTCCAGAAGCACAGAGAGGAGGTGCACAATACCCACTGGGTATAGAAGTCTGTTCAACATCTAGTTCTGAATTACATTTGGTTGAGTTGTCAACTAACGTAAAATCAACAAAAAAGTAACAATGTCATTGACAAAATACGAAATTCCCTCACGTAGATAACTTTTTGCGAATTCAATCAGTTTTCCATGTTGTTTCAACATCATCACATTACATTTTTTGATTGAAATAACGTGGAAACAACATTGATTCAACCAGTTTTTGCCCAGTGGGTCGGACACATTCAGGTCCCTCATATGCAATTCGCTCCCGGTGGTGCTAGCCAGTCTCCTCTTCCTACTAGCAACTTGACACTTTTTGTAGTGAAGAGGTTGGACGGAGCAGGCATCTGTTGTCGAATGACAGTCAATTCAATGTAATACAACATTGTTTCCAGAAGGCGTAGCGCAGACAGACAGAAATATCCTTCTAATTAATAACCAGAATCAAACCAATCAAAGAATGGCTTGTCACCGCGCCTGAGCGAAACAATACTCATGAAAAGCATGCTTCACTGAGCTCGGTTTCGAAGCACGAGTTGATGAATCCGCCTCCCCGATATATCCTATTTCTGAATACGAGCCTACCGTCTGGCTCTCGCTATCGTGTCTGATTGCGCGGTGGATTCGCAATTCCGAGCAGCTTTTAAAACAAATAATTCAGACCGCAGCCAGACTTTGCCAGAGGCGAGATACAGAAGCTCACAGCACAGCAGGCAAGGTTCGGTACGACCAGCATAGAAGAGAGAGGAGGGTTGAGAGAAAGCGATAGGCGCGTACACACTGGGAAAACAGCTGGACGGGATATGCAAATGAACTGCCAGGAATGACGGCACGGAGCACCCACGAGCCTTCTCATGTATCTGATCGATAGGGGATATTAGGGCCAGCTGGCCAGAGCGGGCACGGTTATAAACAACTCGATGACGGCGCGGCTCACTCTGAGCAAGTTGAGAAACAGTGTGCATCACAGACTGTCGAAACCAAGCGCCCACCGCGACGTTAAACATATTCAGCTGTCAAATAGGCTACAAGTCTACTTTCGCAACATGTCACTGTTTTGCCAGGACAGCGGTGTTTGAATGACTCGGACAGGGAGGACATACGTTGGCAGCCCTAAGGTTTTCGACATGCCAGAGAATGTTTCGTTCTCCAGGAACCGCACGGTTCTGGACGCGCGGCCGGGGACGCGTCCCGCGTGGGCTATCACGGTACTGGCCAGCGTGCTGATCTTCACCACGGTGGTGGATGTCTTGGGCAACTTGCTGGTTATCATTTCAGTGCTTAGGAACCGGAAACTTAGAAATGCGGGTAAGGGGATAATGATTGTTTGTGTCTATTTGTGTGTTCACTCACGAGACGGAGAAAGATGGCACCAGTAGTTATACCTTAATATTGTTGAAATAATTTGGCATGACTTTGACATATCAACCAATGCAATAGATATATTCTAAATCCAATGATAAAGAGAGATTCTGAAAATACGATTTCGTTCTCGTGCGTTATCTGAATCCCTGAGCGGTCTCATTCACACCAATAAGCCTACACGCAAGACTCCACATATGAATGAGACTGCTGAAAATAGTGAGTGTATTCCTCCAATGCAGAAGGATTTAGTTCCTTATGCACAGATAAAATTAAGATTGTATCGAATGTTGACGATTTTAGTTTTAATCACTTTTTGTTATTGGAAAATGTTATATCCTATTGTCTGTAATGTGTTTTAATTACCTATGGCAATGCTTTGACAGTCATTCATCAGTCACTTGTGAAGATTCTGCAGGCAGTTCTCAGATTTTATGGAGCCACTCAATTCCTACCAAACAATTTACGCATAAATTGCATAGATTATGAAGAGGGTAAAAGATTGCAATCCCATGGGATTATTTTGTTTAGCTTACTTTATTGTTGATAGACCTATAGTTTATGCATTAATCGTTTGTTTTCTTCAAAATTGATCATAATTGTTTTTAGATGTATTGTCTTATTTATTTATTTGAATAAATAAGTAAATAGCCATGTTTTTTGTGTGTGCATAAACCGGGGGCTAAACTTTTATTTCCCGTGTGGGTTTTGCAAACCTTTTTCATATGCCTGCGGATGCCTGCCGAGTCCATACCGGAAATGCAAAAGAGAACACAGTATAACAATGATGGATTCCCGCCAGGGGTATCCAAACAGAGCGGCAAGAAGTCCGCGCCAACACACCGACAGCCGTGTTATTGTTGCAAACACATTATGTGCCCATACGGGTGACATACAATGGGTTTATTTTGTTTGGCTTTTTCACAGTGGTCTAGTAGCTGTTATCTAGGTTACTGGTTAATATTGGATTATATGTTTGAAAACAGAATGCACATTTAGTTGTGATGGTTTGGGGGTTTAAAGCAGGGACCGGGAATAGTTTTAATACCCTTGGTTAATTCCAGTCTGTTTTGCCTAATACTGAATGCTCAAATCCCGTTTTTTCTGTCCTTATGGCATGCTCCAGATGTTGACTGTTGGAGGTTGGAGCCAATGGCCGACCTTCCGTACCCGCTCTCTGTTTCCCTGTCTCTATCTCTGTCTCTCTGTAGCACTTTATCAGCAGTCCCAGTCGTTATTTATAAGTCCTCGGTTCGCTTGCTTTTATTCTTGCTGAGAAGCATCATCTGCCAGGGGCGTCATGTTCCCTAAAAATCAGAGGGGACAGCTTTTCCCTGCAATCTAGAGCTATAATCATTATGCTTATTTCTATGTAAAAAAAAATATATGCATATCTAAGCATACATATTGAGATGTCTGTATCCTATTAACTCGTAGTTCTTTTTTAAAAGAAACTAAATATGTTTGTCTGCATCCCTGCTAAAATGTGGGTAAAGATTGAAAGTTATGTGAGTCTTATTCAGTACATTTAGTAACAACAGTGGTAGAGACTCCTCAATCCTCCACTTATTCAAACGTAGGTGTGGATCCTCCAGTCTGACCCCTCTGCTGTCTCTGGCTCCACACCCACCCTGGCCCGGCCATCTAGAGGTGTGAAGGTTCGTACTTTTTATGTAGGGAAGCTAATTAAAATAAAATAAAAATACCATAACATTTTTGTATGTTCTCTATAATTATGAACTTGGAAATGTATCACTTGACCAATTCGGCCACTTGGGTGCATTTGGGCAAACTCGTGAGGGACTTGATACAAAATATTATGTAGATCTCATATTCTTGAATGTATCAGTCTGAAACTGTGCACACACACTGCTGCCCTCTTATGGACAACATTTAAAGTACACCCAACTTCCTATGTCAATGTATTGCCTTTTTTGCATTTCAAAGATGATGCAATAAAAATAGAAAGTGCATGTTTTCTTGTTTGTTTATCTTTTACCAGATCTAATGTGTTATATTCTCCTACATTAATTTCACATATACACAAACTTAAGTGTTTCCTTTCAAATAGTATCAAGAATATGCATATCCCTGCTTCAGGTCCTGAGCTACAAGCAGTTAGATTTGGGTATGTCCTTTTAGGCTGAAATTGAGATGAAGGGTCCGATCCTTATTAACTAGCTAACGTTGACAATGAAAGGAAGTTAGACTAGCGAGCAACAAAAAATGTAAGCATGTACTGTAGACCGTTTTGCTAACATGAAAGAGAGAAGGATGGCATTGGCGTTTCTCTACAAGTAGAATGAGTCAACATGTTAGTTCTACTTGAACGAATGCAAGTACACACACACAAAAACCAGACCCATGGACAGCCACATCATATTTAGCTTACGTTGATTGGACTAAATTATTTTGGGTATCTTTTAGTTGTCACTGCATTAGACTAAGCAGAGGTGATTTGATGATGTCGAAATATTGAAGTTGAAATGTTGCTGGAATAATGGAGGGAGCTCCTGTTTCTTTGCGACTTGCGGTAACTCTATGTGGTTTTAAATCAATAGTTGTTTAGTAGTCCGAAAATGTCGGAAACATTAACTGTTTGTTACATGCGATATGCTTTGTGCTCTCCGGGTTTGCGACGAAACAAAGGTGTGGTTGAATTTATTCTGCCACTGTGTCTTCTTATTGTCTCGGCTTTAGGCCTATATATCACGGTCCCAAGGCATTTGAACTAAGAGTTTATAGAGAAACAACGCAATTATCACAATGAATAGGTTGTAATATGGCTTTTTTTACCGGGCTTTGCTTCCCCAGTGATTTTACCCACGCACCAATACTGCCCAACACACACATAAAACATAATTGATTGTGGATGGGCGTAATCCCATGACTCTGGATCAAAAGGTTGCGTGTTTGATACCAGTTGTGGAGAGTTTTTTATTTTTCGTTTTAACCCTATCCCAAACCTTAACCTTTTGAAATAACTGCCTAAACGTATTGTTTTTACCCTATCCCAAATTTTAACCCTTAAAAAAGTAACGTTATTTATAATAAGGGTTACATGGAGAAAATCGGACCTAAAATGTATATTTTACCCGAACCCTTCCTGAACACTTGAAAAAACAAAGTGTATAGCAGGGAATATGTCTGGCGTTTACCTTCACTTTTTTGGAAAGACCAGAGCCTTTTTATAAGCATTTTTAGAAACTGTTCATTGTCCTGTAAGCATTGCATGGCAACGCAGGAATTTTGCCCACGGAGCTGGGGGCCAGAATGTTGCGGTTTTTCGCAGACGACCGTGGACAAAAGTAGGAGTGGAAAGATCTCCTTTATAGTAAAAGTATTGCATGACTCTATTGTACTGTATCATCGTATTTTCAGAGAAAAAATTGTATTTTATAAACATTTCATGCAATTCTACGTAATTTTACATATTAGCAGAATACCACACAAATTACCAAAATTACAGACTAATGGACAGGCCTACGTGTTCATCTCATCATATTTTTCCAATGCCGAATCAGTGTGTATTGTTTGCAACGAAACTGTCCCTGTTTGCAAATAACATATCTGAGACATCATTAGGAATCTGAGCAAGGTACTTTCAAAAGTTAGGCCTATAGCTTTCCACCCCAGAAAGAGTAGGCCTACTGACGCAGAAAAAATGTACGCCGGCTGGCTACTCTTCTTCCACGGCTTAACCCAACGAGAGGTCACACGTGTTTCCCTAAAAGCCTTCTGGGTTTAAACCTCTTCTATTGTACAGAAAGTGAATAGTTTAATCAATTGATAGTGACATAATTAGATTACTTCCCAAGCAAAGTACATGTTTTGTCTCCTCGGCTATAGAAGGTTGTAGCTCAGTCTCTGAATGTCAAAGAAACGAAACAATGATATCGCCATATACATCGTCATAGTCACGTCTTTCCTGGGTATTTTACAGCTTGTTTCTAGCACGGACCACAGATATAGATCACTTTATATAATGTTTCAGTTTCATTTTCTTTAAAATCTTAAGCGAACAAAGGCCTGTGCTTTTTGCCATTTTCCCTAATAAAAGGTAGGGCTATGGCATACCCTCTCACATCCCCTAAATTCGAGTCTTGGTTTTAACTTACCTGCACTTCACTGACACGGAGGTATGCTATTCAAAGAGTGCATGGTGGGTGAAGGAATTTACTGACAAATCTATGGATATAGCAGCCTATAGCCACATTTAGTCTGTCAAACAGGTAGGCCTGCCTATTATTTCGAAATAGGAAGAAATCGGCACCAACACAAAGCCCTCTTGTTGTTAGTAAAGTCTAATTAAAATGAAGATGGTTGAAATTAATTATGCCTACTCGAATTTGCCTACTTTCCGCACAATGAGCTGTCGATTTCTGATTGATTGTGCTGCGGCTGCTGCTTCAAGTTTCAGCACCACCATGTAAATGACTCGAATCTGTCTTATTGTTGTCTTACTCTGATAAATACATCACGGGCAAGATACATATTATTTTAAATAAAAGCAATTATAGCAAGCTATCAAAGTTGACCTCTGGTCCTCCTCATCTTCGCGCTCTCCTTCTCAAACTGAACAGAACATAGGCTATAGGTAGTCGCGCGCAAGATTTTTTGGACAACACCTAATCGACAATTATTTTCGGAAGAAGCCTTTGACTCACCTGAACTGCCCCCATAGGCGTACACAGCACAGCCATTAGATAGGCACCACAAACAACGTTTTTGATCAGCAAGAGCAGAGCAGGGCTCAGGGTTGGAATATCAATTGCAGTGTAATGCAGCCTGGTTGTATTTACACCATCCCAGCATCTATCTTATAAATGTAACTTTGCTCAGTGCTTCTCCAAGTATGCACTTCGTAGTCTATAGCCTATATGCTATGGATCATTTGATTGAGACCACACAAATTGCCTGTTGTCGCACTTGATATTGTGTGCCCAGCGAAGAATCAGAGATTAGGAACGGCATCGGGCGCACATCGATATATAGCTTAATATTGACATTTCATCAATTACAAATTACATGACCCTCCCCTGGACTAGATTAAAAGAAATACTAAACCCTCCTATTGACTGAAATTGAAAAAACATTTCCCTCCCCCATTTTCCTCCAGGTACCAATTCAGTACATTTTTATCCACCCCTTACCTTAACCATTCAGATTCCGTAATTCCATGATGCTGGATCAGAAGGTTGCGTGTTTGATCCCAGTCGTGGAGACAGTTTTTGGTTGTTTTTACCCCCTAGAGACGATGTCAGCACCCCACCGGAAATCGAATTAGCATAATACACATCTGTCCGTTTAAGATAGAGATCTGTTGTTTTGCTCTGGATGTGTCTCAATCCACCTCATCTGCCGATGTGGAACACATCTGCGGTGAAATGTGACAAAACAACAGATCTCTATCACAAAATTGTCTGTAGCATAGGAACCCCCACAAGTGTCTCGATATAGTGGATGTGCCAACCTCTTTATGTAGCGTATGAACAGTTTGGGCTACACACTAATATGAACCCTCTTTGGAAAGGTGAGACTCTCACGAACAGGTACATGATGGTCTGCTCTAGGATGCCCACAGGCCTGACAAGACTCGTCTGAATGTCCCCGGAGCAGTTGAAAAAATTTATGAAAGTATATATGGAGACAGTTTAGTGCCAAAAGTAACGGGTTAAATACATGTAAAAAATTAACTGAGGATGGATCAATAACATTGTACAATACTAACCTAATTGACAGAGTGAAAAGAAGGAAGCCTGTACAGAATACAAATATTCCAAAACATGTGTCCTGTTTCAACAAGGCACTAAAGAAATACTGCAAAAGAAATGTAGCAAAGCAATTAACTTTTTGTCCTGAATACAAAGTGTTATGTTTGGGTTAAATCCAACACAACACATTACTGAGTACCACTCTCCAAATTTTCAAGCATAGTGGTGGCTGCATCATGTTATGGGTATGCTTGGTTCAGTCTGCTTTCCACCAGACACTAGGAGATGAATTCACCTTTCAGCAGGACAATAACCCAGGGGTGCACCTTTCACTGGGGAATGTGATACAAAATGAGGCAACGGTGTGGTTTAGAACCATGCGTACGCTTTCGAGCGGTCGGGTAGAATGTTTGGAGTGTTTATCCGACTGGATAAAAAGTTATATATAAATATGTCCCCCCCACTTCTAAAACCAAAGTTGCGCCCCTGCAATAACCTAAAACACAATCTACACTGGAGTTGCTAACCAAGAAGACAGTGAATGTTCCTGAGGGGCTGAGTTACAGTTTTGAATTAAATCTGGTTGAAAGTCTATGACAAGACCTGAAAATGGTTTTCTAGCAATGATCAACACCCAATTTGACAAAGCTTGAAGAATTTTGAAAATAATCATCGGCAAATGTTGCACAATTCAGGTATGGAAGGCTCTTAGAGACTTACCCAGAAAGACTCATAGCTGTAAATGCCGCCAAAGGTGCTTCTACAAAGCATGGACTCGGGTGTGAATAGTTATGTAAATTCATATTTCTGTACTTCATTTTCAATTAATTTGCAAAAATGTCTAAAAACATGTTAGACTTTTTATTTTATTTAATCCATTTTGAATTCAGGCTGTAACAACAAAATGTGGAATAAGTCAAAGTGTATGAATACTTTCTGTGTAACGGATTTCTTCCTGGGATGAAGGAGAGGACCAAAACGCAGCGCGGCTAGTGTTCAACATGTTTAATAAAGAATAATAACGTGAACACTACAAGCTACAAAACAATAAATGTGAAAACCGAAAACAGTCCTATCTGGTGCAGAACACAAAGACAGGAAACAATCACCCACAAACCAACAGTGCAAACAGGCTACCTTAATATGGTTCCCAATCAGAGACAATGCAAAACACCTGCCTCTGATTGAGAACCATATTAGGTCAAACAACAAACCCAACATAGAAACACAAAACATAGACTACACCCACCCAGCTCACGTCCTGACCAACTAAACAAAGACTAAACCAAGGAAATAAGGTCAGGAACGTGACATTCTGAAGGCACTGTATCCCCTAACCTTAACTCTTACCTTACCAGAATGAGTGCCTTAATGAACGATACAGAGTAGCAGGAGCAACTAAAACAGAATGAGTGCCTTACCTTCAGAATGAGTGCCTTACCTTCAGAATGAGTGCCTTACCTTCAGAATGAGTGCCTTACCTTCAGAACGAGTGCCTTACCTTCAGAACGAGTGCCTTACCTTCAGAACGAGTGCCTTACCTTCAGAACGAGTGCCTTACCTTCAGAACGAGTGCCTTACCTTCAGAACGAGTGCCTTACCTTCAGAACGAGTGCCTTACCTTCAGAACGAGTGCCTTACCTTCAGAACGAGTGCCTTACCTTCAGAACGAGTGCCTTACCTTCAGAACGAGTGCCTTACCTTCAGAACGAGTGCCTTACCTTCAGAACGAGTGCCTTACCTTCAGAACGAGTGCCTTACCTTCAGAACGAGTGCCTTACCTTCAGAACGAGTGCCTTACCTTCAGAACGAGTGCCTTACCTTCAGAACGAGTGCCTTACCTTCAGAACGAGTGCCTTACCTTCAGAACGAGTGCCTTACCTTCAGAACGAGTGCCTTACCTTCAGAACGAGGGCCTTACCTTCAGAACGAGGGCCTTACCTTCAGAACGAGGGCCTTACCTTCAGAACGAGTGCCTTACCTTCAGAACGAGTACCTTACCTTCAGAACGAGTGCCTTACCTTCAGAACGAGGGCCTTACCTTCAGAACGAGGGCCTTACCTTCAGAATGAGGGCCTTACCCTTCAGAATGAGGGCCTTACCTTCAGAATGAGTGCCTTACCTTCAGAATGAGTGCCTTACCTTCAGAATGAGTGCCTTACCTTCAGAATGAGTGCCTTACCTTCAGAACGAGTGCCTTACCTTCAGAACGAGTGCCTTACCTTCAGAACGAGAGCCTTACCTTCAGAACGAGTGCCTTACCTTCAGAACGAGTGCCTTACCTTCAGAACGAGTGCCTTACCTTCAGAACGAGTGCCTTACCTTCAGAACGAGTGCCTTACCTTCAGAACGAGTGCCTTACCTTCAGAACGAGTGCCTTACCTTCAGAATGAGTGCCTTAATAATGAACGATACAGAGTAGCAGGAGCAACTAAAACAGAATGAGTGCCTTATCTTCAGAATGAGGGCCTTACCTTCAGAATGAGGGCCTTACCTTCAGAACGAGTGCCTTACCTTCAGAACGAGTGCCTTACCTTCAGAACGAGTGCCTTACCTTCAGAACGAGTGCCTTACCTTCAGAACGAGTGCCTTACCTTCAGAACGAGTGCCTTACCTTCAGAACGAGTGCCTTACCTTCAGAACGAGTGCCTTACCTTCAGAACGAGTGCCTTACCTTCAGAACGAGTGCCTTACCTTCAGAACGAGTGCCTTACCTTCAGAACGAGTGCCTTACCTTCAGAACGAGGGCCTTACCTTCAGAACGAGGGCCTTACCTTCAGAACGAGGGCCTTACCTTCAGAACGAGTGCCTTACCTTCAGAACGAGTGCCTTACCTTCAGAACGAGTGCCTTACCTTCAGAACGAGGGCCTTACCTTCAGAACGAGGGCCTTACCTTCAGAACGAGGGCCTTACCTTCAGAACGAGGGCCTTACCTTCAGAACGAGGGCCTTACCTTCAGAACGAGTGCCTTACCTTCAGAACGAGTGCCTTACCTTCAGAACGAGTGCCTTACCTTCAGAACGAGTGCCTTACCTTCAGAACGAGTGCCTTACCTTCAGAACGAGTGCCTTACCTTCAGAACGAGTGCCTTACCTTCAGAACGAGTGCCTTACCTTCAGAACGAGTGCCTTACCTTCAGAACGAGTGCCTTAATAATGAACGATACAGAGTAGCAGGAGCAACTAAAACAGAATGAGTGCCTTACCTTCAGAATGAGGGCCTTACCTTCAGAACGAGGGCCTTACCTTCAGAATGAGTGCCTTACCTTCAGAACGAGTGCCTTACCTTCAGAACGAGTGCCTTACCTTCAGAACGAGTGCCTTACCTTCAGAACGAGTACCTTACCTTCAGAACGAGTGCCTTACCTTCAGAACGAGTGCCTTACCTTCAGAACGAGTGCCTTACCTTCAGAACGAGTGCCTTACCTTCAGAACGAGTGCCTTACCTTCAGAACGAGTGCCTTACCTTCAGAACGAGTGCCTTACCTTCAGAACGAGTACCTTACCTTCAGAACGAGTGCCTTACCTTCAGAACGAGTGCCTTACCTTCAGAACGAGTGCCTTACCTTCAGAACGAGTGCCTTACCTTCAGAACGAGTGCCTTACCTTCAGAACGAGTGCCTTACCTTCAGAACGAGTGCCTTACCTTCAGAACGAGTGCCTTACCTTCAGAACGAGTGCCTTACCTTCAGAACGAGTGCCTTACCTTCAGAACGAGTGCCTTACCTTCAGAACGAGTGCCTTACCTTCAGAACGAGTGCCTTACCTTCAGAACGAGTGCCTTACCTTCAGAACGAGTGCCTTACCTTCAGAACGAGTGCCTTACCTTCAGAACGAGTGCCTTACCTTCAGAACGAGGGCCTTACCTTCAGAACGAGGGCCTTACCTTCAGAACGAGGGCCTTACCTTCAGAACGAGGGCCTTACCTTCAGAACGAGGGCCTTACCTTCAGAACGAGGGCCTTACCTTCAGAACGAGTGCCTTACCTTCAGAACGAGGGCCTTACCTTCAGAACGAGGGCCTTACCTTCAGAACGAGTGCCTTACCTTCAGAATGAGTGCCTTACCTTCAGAACGAGTGCCTTACCTTCAGAACGAGTGCCTTACCTTCAGAACGAGTGCCTTACCTTCAGAACGAGTGCCTTACCTTCAGAACGAGTGCCTTACCTTCAGAACGAGTGCCTTACCTTCAGAACGAGTGCCTTACCTTCAGAACGAGGGCCTTACCTTCAGAACGAGGGCCTTACCTTCAGAACGAGGGCCTTACCTTCAGAACGAGGGCCTTACCTTCAGAACGAGTGCCTTACCTTCAGAACGAGTGCCTTACCTTCAGAACGAGTGCCTTACCTTCAGAACGAGTGCCTTACCTTCAGAACGAGGGCCTTACCTTCAGAACGAGGGCCTTACCTTCAGAACGAGGGCCTTACCTTCAGATCGAGTGCCTTACCTTCAGAATGAGTGCCTTAATGAACGATACAGAGTAGCAGGAGCAACTAAAACAGAATGAGTGCCTTACCTTCAGAACGAGTGCCTTACCTTCAGAACGAGTGCCTTACCTTCAGAACGAGTGCCTTACCTTCAGAACGAGGGCCTTACCTTCAGAACGAGGGCCTTACCTTCAGATCGAGTGCCTTACCTTCAGAATGAGTGCCTTAATGAACGATACAGAGTAGCAGGAGCAACTAAAACAGAATGAGTGCCTTACCTTCAGAATGAGTGCCTTACCTTCAGAATCAGGGCCTTACCTTCAGAATGAGTGCCTTACCTTCAGAATGAGGGCCTTACCTTCAGAATGAGGGCCTTACCTTCAGAACGAGTGCCTTACCTTCAGAATGAGTGCCTTACCTTCAGAATGAGGGCCTTACCTTCAGAATGAGGGCCTTACTTTCAGAACGAGTGCCTTACCTTCAGAACGAGTGCCTTACCTTCAGAATGAGGGCCTTACCTTCAGAATGAGTGCCTTACCTTCAGAACGAGTGCCTTACCTTCAGAATGAGGGCCTTACCTTCAGAACGAGGGCCTTACCTTCAGAATGAGGGCCTTACCTTCAGAATGAGTGCCTTACCTTCAGAATGAGTGCCTTACCTTCAGAATGAGTGCCTTACCTTCAGAATGAGTGCCTTACCTTCAGAATGAGTGCCTTACCTTCAGAATGAGTGCCTTACCTTCAGAACGAGGGCCTTAATTTCAGAGTAGCAGGAGCAACCAAAACACTTAAACATTTGACGTTTGGAGCAACTTTGAAATTTGGCATTTGGAGAGCGTGGATGAACGTTTAATTTTGCAGCGAGACTGTTGCATGGTGGCCCAACGCCCTATTAAGACAATTTCTGTTGGTGTTTCCTTTATTTTGTCAGTATATCATAAAGGGAAATTGTTCTGTCAAATAGTCTAAACACCCATGCTGCTGGTGGAGTTTAGCTTAAGACGGATCAAATAAAGTTGTTTGAATTTGATTTGAATGAAGGAGTTCTGATGATGTTGACTCGGGTGATCTCTGGGGCAGGAAGGGTACACCTATCACCTGGGTCTCTGCCTGCATCTCTGCTCTGTTTCCATCAGGGTCATCTCTCCATTTATCCTGTCCTCCCTCTTGTTCCCTCTCCCTTTCTCTCTGTGGGACTCCATGGCTAGAGTTCTGCATGTGTGTTGAGAGTCGAAGTAGAGACAGAACACATGTTCCCTTACATGGTGCACTCTGCATACAGTATAATAATTAGGGTGAGTTTGAGTTGATTGATTCTTGATCACAAATCAAACTGAAAAAAAAGCTACATTTACATAAATAAACCCACTTAAAATACCTAATACATTACATTAATAGAATACAGGACAGTTAAAACATCACAGGACATGTTTTCACGATGGAAACTGAAATGTTAAAAATAAGAGCCAACAGCAGATAGTGGTCAAAAGTCATGCATGGGGAAGCAGCTCCCTGGTTCTGAATTGGATCACTTGATATTTACTTGACAACTTGTTATCATTGTGCACACAGACATCATTCTTATTTCACTCTATGACACAGTTCTCTCAGTTTCAATCCTCTCAAGGCATCAGCACCTGTGTGTGTGTATTGACCTATAGGAGAACAAATAAAATGTTTTATTGTCACGTACACCAGATAGGTGCAGTGAAATAAGTTGTTTTACAGGGTCAGCCATAGTAGTACAGTGGCCAAGAGCAAATTAGGGTTAAGTGCCTTGCTCAAGGGCAAATCGACAGATTTTTGACCTTAGGTATTCAAACCAGCAACCTTTCGTTTACTGACCCAACACTCTAACTGCTAGGCTACCTGAGACCCCCATTGTCGATGTGGCTGAGAGTCGGGATCCGTGGGTGACCCTCTCATGGACCCCATTAATATGCTTGGCTCGTTAACAGGTCCCAGAGCTCTCCTCTCCCCCACTCTTAACGAACAGGAGCCAATTAAAGACAGGCACAGAGGTCTTCTTCCTGAGTGCGTCGGGGGAACACCAATAGAGCCAGACCTCGTAGCAGACACAGGGCTGGAGCACATTGGCAGCACGGCGGATTCTATCTCTCTCTCTCTCTCTCTCTTAAACTCCCCTCTTTCTCTGTATCATCTCTGTTCATTTCCTCTCTCTCTCCCCCCCACTCCTCTGTCCCCTGTCTGCTTGCTCGGGTTTCCTCTTTCCTATCACCCTCTATCTATCTCCCTTGTTGAGTGTGTCAGCACTGGGGAGGTGGTAGTGTTTGTGTGTGTGTAAATACCTAGCCCTTTACAGCTCCCTCCATCCAACACAACTCCTCTTCACGATAACCATGACCTGCTGTCTGAATATTTAATTAGTAGAGCTATTTCAACTATTTTGGTTTGGGAAATTCCTCAGATTATTTTCTGTCTGCTCCGACAGTCACTTTCTCTCTTTGTTACACCTTCCTCTTCCTCTACCTACTTCCCTCTCTGTAACTCTCATCCCTCCCTCTCTGTTCACTCCTCCTTCTCTACCTCCCAACCTCTCTGTCTCTCCTCCATCTCTGTCTCTCCTCCATCTCTGTCTCTCCTCCATCTCTGTCTCTCCTCCATCTCTGTCTCTGTCTCTGTCTGTCTCTCTCTCTCTCTCTCTCTCTCTCTCTCTCTCTCTCTCTCTACCGCTCTCTACCGCTCTCTCTCCCTCTCTCTACCTCTAAGTGTGGTCTTAAAACTAACCTCCAGACAGTGATCTGAACACATTGGGTTGGACTATGGCCATCTCTTGAAGTGCTATGCCAGTTGGTTGCAGTTAGAGATAGGGAGAAGAAGGGAGGAGAGAGGGAGGGAGGTCAACAAAGGGAGAGGGAGTTAGAGAGAGATAGGGAAAAACGGAGTGAGTGTGTCTGTGTCTGTTTCTTTGTATTACAGTGTGTGGTTTGAGTGTGGCCAGTGGTGCTAAGCTGGTTGACAATTCTGAGAAAACCATGGGGGACAGGCTTTGATCTGTATTTGCTCCTCTCCTTTGCTCCAAAGCTCAAACTGGTTTTCTGACTGGTTTCTGAGTGCACTAATACTCTTTTCTGATTGGTTTCTGAGTGCACTAATACTCTTTTCTGATTGGTTTCTGAGTGCACTAATACTATTTTCTGAGTATACTTAGGCACTGGTTCTCTGAATGCACTAAAGCAGACTGGTCTTATTAAAGGGGCTTTTTGAGTCTGTTTCATGGTCATAGAGTAAAAAATGAGAACTTTGTCACGTACAGTATCCTACGTACCCACACAAAACTATCCACTGGCAAAAAAACTCTCTCCTTGGTCAACTTTATCGTGGGTTTGAGTTCAGAAAATACGGCACCTTTTCATAAATGGATTGTGTGTGTTTCTGTGTGTGTGTGGTGTGTGTTTGTATGTGTTTGTGTGAGAATATCTGAGTGGAATTCAGACAAAGAATATAGTTTGGTAAAAAGACAGAACTGCAGACAAAGAGACAGAAAAGAATTGCTTCAGTGGGAGAGAGTGACAGAAGGATTCAGACAGCAGGTTCAAGTGCTGTATCACCAAGAAGTCACTCAAAACAGGCTTTCAGCTTTCAGCTCACTGTGTCTCGTAATGAAGCCCCAGTGGACGTGTACAGTATGTTAATTTGTGTTTGGGGATTTTTGATCTATTGTGTGTGTTTTGACTCATAATAAGTGTGTGTGTTCTTGTGTACGGAGAGCACGAGTGTGATGAGACAGAAACAGAGCCAGTGCTGGTGCTGGTATCACTCACTCACTCACTCACTCACTCACTCACTCACTCACTCACTCAGTCACTCACGCCGCTGAGCTCTTCACTAATGTAAAGTGATTTGGTGATTTCCCATGACATTTACCTATCTGAAAGAGTGCAGGCTCCGTCCCTTCACAGGCGCGTGTGGATCTTTTCCGCCAAAAGCCACCTCCTCGTCCTCGCCCGCCAAACCAGAGAGAGACGCTGGGTGGCTTCTGGCTGCTCCACTCCACAGACCCCATATACATTATTATATGTGACTCACCGTCTGGATTCAGTCTTATGTAGCAACATTTTTTATTTCCTTTGTACATTGGATAAAAGTAGAGACTCAGAGCAACAAAATGGTATTTCATACACTGCATTTGAGGAACAATGGGAAAGTCATTCTGTTTTGAAAGTTGTTCAACTTGTAAACTCACTTTTGAGAAAATTGCCTTTGAATGTTTTGGTATCTAGTGAAGAGCTCCTCTTTGTCTACAGCCATTCAGCATCGTTCACACCCTCTTAAGCTTTAGCCCCACCCATCTCGTTTCGCTCTTGGAGCGTTCAGAGCGCACACTTGAAGCTCTGGCCGATGATTTGTTTACCTCTGGATAACATGAAAACGGCCTAACCAGCCCTGCTGGCAACAATTTCATTATGCTTTTTTACAGACGTTTACTGACACCGGCCATAGTCAACGGGTGTTGTACACATATCACGTAACGAGCCAGCCAGCCAACGTTAGATAGTTAAACCACAATGCCACAGTGCTGGGAGCTAACCAACCAGGTTCAATGTTTGCTAGCTAACATTAGGCTCTAACTAGAAAGGAAACACCTCTGGGAAACGAATAATAACGTCAGTTATTATTGTTTCCTCCATCTCTTCAGCTATCATACTCTAATTCCACTGATTTCAAAACTTGATCCTCCAGAAAGTGGAGAGAAACACTTATGCAGCTCCACTACACAAGTTTCCTGAATCGGGTCACAAATTTATGAAGTGTACCCAATGGAACCTCTCCAGAGCTCACTACAGAGAGACTGAGAAAGTAGCCATGCAGCGGCCGAGAAGATGACTGCAACGTCCCCCATCCTCCCCGTTATAGAACTATGTGAAAGAGAAAAATTAGACAGTGAGAGAGTATTAGATCGTGACTGTATTGGGACTGGTGGCTGTATTGGGACTAGTGGCTGTATTGGGACTAGTGGCTGTTTGGGACTAGTGGCTGTTTGGGACTAGTGGCTGTATTGGAACTGGAGGCTGTATTGGGACTGGAGGCTGTATTTGGAATAGTGGCTGTATTGGGACTAGTGGCTGTATTGGGACTAGTGGATGTAATGGGACTAGTGGCTGTATTGGGACTAGTGAAGGCATTGGGACTAGTGCTGCAGTGGGACTAGTGGCTGTATTGAGACTAGTACTGTATTGGGACTAGTGGCTTTATTGGGAATAGTGGCTGCATTGGAACTAGTGGCTGTGTTTGGACTCGTGTGGCTGTATTGGGACTAGTAGCTATATTGGGACTAGTGGATGTATTGGAACTAGTGGCTGTAATGGGAATAGTGGATGTAATGGGACTAGTGTCTGTATTCGGAATAGTGGCTGTAATGGGAATAGTGGATGTAATGGGACTAGTGGATGTAATGGGACAAGTGATTGTAATAGGACTAGTGGCTTTATTGGGACTAGTGCCTGTATTGTGAGTAGTGTCTGTATTGGGACTAGTGACTGTAATGGGACTAATGGATGTATTGGGGCTAGAGATGTAATGGGACTAATGGATGTATTGGGGCTAGAGCTGTATTGGGGCTAGTGGCTGTAATGGGACTAGTGGCTGTAATGGGACTAGTGGCTTTATTGGGACTAGTGGCTGTATTGTGAGTAGTGGCTGTATTGGGACTAGTGACTGTATTGGGACTAGTGGCTGTATTTGGACTAGTGTGGCTGTATTTGGACTAGTGTGGCTGTATTGGGACTAGAGTATATTAGGGCTAGTGGCTGTATTGGGACTAGTGGCTGTAATGGGACTAGTGAAGGCATTGGGACTAGTGGCTGCAGTGGGACTAGTGGCTGTATTGAGACTAGTACTGTATTGGGACTAGTGGCTTTATTGGGAATAGTGGCTGCATTGGAACTAGTGGCTGTATTTGGACTCGTGTGGCTGTATTGGGACTAGTGGCTGTATTGATACTATTTGCTGTAATGGGACTAGTGGCTGTATTGGGACTAGTGGCTGTGTTGGAACTAGAGGCTGTAATGGGACTAGTGGCTGTAATGGGACTATTGGATGTATTGTGACTGGAGGCTGTATTTGGACTAGTGGCTGTATTGGGACTATTGGCTGCAATGTTACTAGTGGCTGTAATGGAACTTGTGGCTGTATTGGGATTAGTATCTTTATTGGGACTAGAGGCTTTATTTGGGGAAATGGCTGCAATGTTACCAGTGGCTGTAATTGGACTTGTGGTTGTGTTGGGACTAGTGGCTGTATTGGGATGGTGGCTATATTGGGAGAGGAGGCTGTATTTGGACTAGTGGCTGTATTACGACTAGGGGCTGTATGGGGAATAGTGGCTGTATTGGGACTGGAGACTGTATTGGGACTAATGGCTGTATCGGGTAATGTGGCTGTATTTGGGACTAGTAGATGTATTGGAACTATGTATTGGGACTAGTGGCTGTATTGGGTCTAGTGGCTGTATTGGGACTATTTGCTGTAAAGGGACTAGTGGCTGTATTGGGACTAGTAGATGTTTTTGAACTAGTGTGGCTGTATTGGGATTAGTGGCTGTATTGGGACTATTTGCTGTAATGGGACTGGTCGTTGTATCGGGACTAGTGGCTGTATCGGGACTAGTGGCTGTATTGGGACTAGTGGCTGTATTGGGACTAGTGGCTGTATTGGGACTAGTGGCTGTATTGGGACTAGTGGCTGTATTGGGACTGGAGGCTGTATTTGGACTAGTGGCTGTATTGGGACCGGAGACTGTATTGGGACTAATGGCTGTATTGGGTAACGTGGCTGTATTTGGACTAGTGTGGCTGTTTTGGGACTAGTTGCTATATTGGGAATAGTGGCTGTATTGGGAATAGTGGCTGTATTTGTACTTGTGGCTGTATTGGGACTAGTGTCTATATTGGGACTGGAGGCTGTATTTGGACTAGTGGCTGTATTGGGACTTCGGGCTGTATGGGGAATAGTGGCAGTATTGGGACTGGAGACTGTATTGGGACTAATTGCTGTATCGGGTAACGTGGCTGTATTTGGACTAGTGTGGCTGTGTTGAGACTAGTTGCTATATTGGGACTAGTTGCTGTATTTGGACTAGAAGCTGTTTTGGGACTAGTAAGGCTGTATTTAGACTAGTGTGGCTGTATTGGAACTAGAGGCTGTATTGGGACTAGTGGCTTTATTGGGACTAGAGGCTGTATTTGCACTACTGGCTGCAATGTTACTGGTGGCTGAAATGGGACTTGTGGCTGAAATGGTACACATGGATTTATTTGGACAAGAGGCTGTAATGGGACAAGTGACTGTATTGGGACTAGTTACTGTATTGAGACAAGAAGTTGTATTTGGACTAGTGTGGATGTATTTGGACTAGTGTGGATGTATTGGGACTAGTTGCTGTAATGGGACTAGTGCCTGTAATGGGACTAGTGTCTGTTTTGGGACTAGTTACTGTATTGGGACAAGAAGATGTATTTGGACTAGTGTGGATGTATTTGGACTAGTGTGGATGTATTGGGACTAGTTGCTGTAATGGGACTAGTGCCTGTAATGGGACTAGTGTCTGTTTTGGGACTATTTGCAATAATTGGACAAGAAGCTATATTGGGACTATAGGCTGTAGTGGGACTTATGGCTGTATTGGGACTTGTTGCTGTAATGGGACTAGTGGCTGTATTGGGACTAGAGGCTGTAATGGGAATAGTGGCTGTAATGGGACTTGTGGCTGTATTGGGACTAGTGTCTGTATTGGGACTAGTGGCTGTATTTGTACTAGTGGCTGTATTTGTACTAGTGGGTGTATTGGGATTAGTGGCTGTATTGGGACTAGTAGCTGTATTGGGACTATTTGCTGTATTGGGACTAGTGGCTGTATTGGGACTAGTGCCTGTATTGGGACTCGTCATTGTATTGGGAAGAGTGGCTGTATTTGGACTTCGGGCTGTATGGGGAATAGTGGCTGTATTGGGACTGGAGACTGTATTGGGACTAATGGCTGTATCAGGTAATGTGGCTGTATTTGGACTAGTTTGGCTATATTGGGACTAGTTGCTATATTGGGACTAGTAGCTGTATTTGGACTAGAAGCTGTTTTGGGACTAGTGTACTGTATTTAGACTAGTGTGGCTGTATTGGAACTAGAGGCTGTATTGGGACTAGTGGCTTTATTGGGACTAGAGGCTGTATTTGCACTACTGGCTGCAATGTTACTGGTGGCTGAAATGGGACTTGTGGCTGAAATGGTACACATGGATTTATTTGGACAAGAGGCTGTAATGGGACAAGTGACTGTATTGGGACTAGTTACTGTATTGGGACAAGAAGATGTATTTGGACTAGTGTGGATGTATTTGGACTAGTGTCGATGTATTGGGACTAGTTGCTGTAATGGGACTAGTGGCTGTATTGGGACTAGTGTCTGTATTGGGACTAGTTACTGTATTGGGACAAGAAGATGTATTTGGACTAGTGTGGATGTATTTGGACTAGTGTGGATGTATTGGGACTAGTTGCTGTAATGGGACTAGTGCCTGTAATGGGACTAGTGTCTGTTTTGGGACTAGTTACTGTATTGGGACAAGAAGATGTATTTGGACTAGTGTGGATGTATTTGGACTAGTGTGGATGTATTGGGACTAGTTGCTGTAATGGGACTAGTGCCTGTAATGGGACTAGTGTCTGTTTTGGGACTATTTGCTATAATTGGACAAGAAGCTATATTGGGACTATAGGCTGTAGTGGGACTTATGGCTGTATTGGGACTTGTTGCTGTAATGGGACTAGTGGCTGTATTGGGACTAGAGGCTGTAATGGGAATAGTGGCTGTAATGGGACTTGTGGCTGTATTGGGACTAGTGTCTGTATTGGGACTAGTGGCTGTATTTGTACTAGTGGCTGTATTTGTACTAGTGGGTGTATTGGGATTAGTGGCTGTATTGGGACTAGTAGCTGTATTGGGACTATTTGCTGTATTGGGACTAGTGGCTGTATTGGGACTAGTGCCTGTATTGGGACTCGTCATTGTATTGGGAAGAGTGGCTGTATTTGGACTTCGGGCTGTATGGGGAATAGTGGCTGTATTGGGACTGGAGACTGTATTGGGACTAATGGCTGTATCAGGTAATGTGGCTGTATTTGGACTAGTTTGGCTATATTGGGACTAGTTGCTATATTGGGACTAGTAGCTGTATTTGGACTAGAAGCTGTTTTGGGACTAGTGTACTGTATTTAGACTAGTGTGGCTGTATTGGAACTAGAGGCTGTATTGGGACTAGTGGCTTTATTGGGACTAGAGGCTGTATTTGCACTACTGGCTGCAATGTTACTGGTGGCTGAAATGGGACTTGTGGCTGAAATGGGACACATGGGTTTATTTGGACTAGAGGCTGTAATGGGACAAGTGGTGGTATTGGGACTGGTGGTTGTATGTGGATTAGTGCTCTAACGGGACTAGTGGCTGTATTGGGACAAGTGTGTTGTATTGGGACAAGTATATTGTATAGGGACTAGCGGCTGTACCGGGACTAGTTGCTGTAATGGGACTAATGTCTGTTTTGGGACTAGAGGGTGTAATGGGACTATTGGCTGTATTGGGACTAGAGGGTGTAATGGGACTAGTGGCTGTATTGGGACTAGAGGGTGTAATGGGACTAGTGGCTGTATTGGACTACTGGCTGTGGTTGCACTACTGGCTGCAATTTTACTAGTGGCTGTATTGGGACTAGTAGATGTTTTTGGACTAGTGGCTGTATTGGGACTGGTGGCTGTATTGGGAATAGTGGATGTATTGGGACTGGTGACTGTATTGGGAATAGTGGCTGTATTGGGACTGGTGGCTGTATTGGGAATAGTGGATGTATTGGGACTGGTGACTGTATTGGGAATAGTGGCTGTATTGGGACTGGTGGCTGTATTGGGAATAGTGGCTGTATTGGGACTGGAGGCTGTATTGGGACTGGAGGCTGTATTGGGACTGGTGGCTGTATTGGGACTGGAGGCTGTATTGGGACTGGAGGCTGTATTGGGACTGGAGGATGTATTGGGACTGGTGGCTGTATTGGGACTGGAGGCTGTATTGGGACTGGATACTGTATTGGGACTAGAGGCTGTATTTGCACTACTGGCTGCAATGTTACTGGTGGCTGAAATGGGACTTGTGGCTGAAATGGTACACATGGATTTATTTGGACAAGAGGCTGTAATGGGACAAGTGACTGTATTGGGACTGGTGGTTGTATGTGGATTAGTGCTCTAATGGACTAGTGGCTGTATTGGGACTAGTGTCTGTATTGGGACTAGTTACTGTATTGGGACAAGAAGATGTATTTGGACTAGTGTGGATGTATTTGGACTAGTGTGGATGTATTGGGACTAGTTGCTGTAATGGGACTAGTGCCTGTAATGGGACTAGTGTCTGTTTTGGGACTAGTTACTGTATTGGGACAAGAAGATGTATTTGGACTAGTGTGGATGTATTTGGACTAGTGTGGATGTATTGGGACTAGTTGCTGTAATGGGACTAGTGCCTGTAATGGGACTAGTGTCTGTTTTGGGACTATTTGCTATAATTGGACAAGAAGCTATATTGGGACTATAGGCTGTAGTGGGACTTATGGCTGTATTGGGACTTGTTGCTGTAATGGGACTAGTGGCTGTATTGGGACTAGAGGCTGTAATGGGAATAGTGGCTGTAATGGGACTTGTGGCTGTATTGGGACTAGTGTCTGTATTGGGACTAGTGTCTGTATTGGGACTAGTGGCTGTATTTGTACTAGTGGCTGTATTGGGATTAGTGGCTGTATTGGGACTAGTGGCTGTATTGGGACTATTTGCTGTATTGGGACTAGTGGCTGTATTGGGACTAGTGCCTGTATTTGTACTAGTGGGTGTATTGGGACTAGTGGCTGTATTGGGATTAGTGGCTGTATTGGGACTATTTGCTGTATTGGGACTAGTGGCTGTATTGGGACTAGTGCCTGTATTGGGTCTCGTTGTTGTATTGGGAAGAGTGGCTGTATTTGGACTTCGGGCTGTATGGGGAATAGTGGCTGTATTGGGACTGGAGACTGTATTGGGACTAATGGCTGTATCAGGTAATGTGGCTGTATTTGGACTAGTTTGGCTATATTGGGACTAGTTGCTATATTGGGACTAGTAGCTGTATTTGGACTAGAAGCTGTTTTGGGACTAGTGTACTGTATTTAGACTAGTGTGGCTGTATTGGAACTAGAGGCTGTATTGGGACTAGTGGCTTTATTGGGACTAGAGGCTGTATTTGCACTACTGGCTGCAATGTTACTGGTGGCTGAAATGGGACTTGTGGCTGAAATGGGACACATGGGTTTATTTGGACTAGAGGCTGTAATGGGACAAGTGGTGGTATTGGGACTGGTGGTTGTATGTGGATTAGTGCTCTAACGGGACTAGTGGCTGTATTGGGACAAGTGTGTTGTATTGGGACAAGTATATTGTATAGGGACTAGCGGCTGTACCGGGACTAGTTGCTGTAATGGGACTAATGTCTGTTTTGGGACTAGTTGCTATAATTGGACAAGAAGCTGTATTGGGACTATAGGCTGTAGTGGGACTTCTGTGGGAATTGGGACTTGTTGCTGTAATGGGACTAGTAGCTGTATTGAGACTAGGGGCTGTATTGGGAGTTGTGGCTGTATTGGGACTGGTGTCTGTTTTGGGACTAGTAACTTTATTGGGACTAGTGCTGTATTTGGTCTACTGTGGCTGTATTGCGACTAGGGCTATATTAGGGCTAGTGGCTGTATTGGGACTGGTGGTTGTATTGGGACTAGTGACTATAATGGGACTAGTAGCTGTATTGGGACTTGTGGCTGTATTGGGACTAGTGTCGGGAATGGGACTAGTGGCTGTATTGTGTCTATTGGCTGTATTGGGACTATTGGTTTTATTGGGACTGGTGCCTGTATTGGGACTGGAGGCTGTATTGGGACTGGGGGCTGTATTGGGACTGGTGGCTGTATTGGGACTGGTGGCTGTATTGGGACTAGGATCTGTATTTGGACTAGTGGCTGTATTGGGACTGGGGGCTGTGTTGGGAATTGTGGCTGTGTTGGGACTGGTGTCTGTTTTGGGACTAGTGACATTAATGGGTCTATTGGCTGTATTTGGTCTAGTGTGGCTGTATTGGGACTAGGGATATTTTAGGGCTAGTGGCTGTATTGGGACTTGTAATTTGTATTGGGACTAGTGACTGTAATGGGACTAGTGGCTGTATTGGGACTGGTGGCTGTATTGGGAAAAGTGGCTGTATTGGGACTATTTCCTGTATTGGGACTATTTGCTGTAATGGGACTAGTGGCTGTATTGGGACTAGAGGGTGTAATGGGACTAGTGGCTGTATTGGGACTAGTGGCTGTATTGGGACTAGTAGATGTTTTTGGACTAGTGGCTGTATTGGGACTGGTGACTGTATTGGGACTGGAGGCTGTATTGGGACTGGAGGCTGTATTGGGACTGGTGACTGTATTGGGAATAGTGGCTGTATTGGGACTGGTGGCTGTATTGGGAATAGTGGCTGTATTGGGACTGGTGGCTGTATTGGGAATAGTGGCTGTATTGGGACTGGAGGCTGTATTGGGACTGGAGGCTGTATTGGGACTGGTGACTGTATTGGGAATAGTGGCTGTATTGGGACTGGTGACTGTATTGGGAATAGTGGCTGTATTGGGACTGGTGGCTGTATTGGGAATAGTGGCTGTATTGGGACTGGAGGCTGTATTGGGACTGGAGGCTGTATTGGGACTGGTGGCTGTATTGGGACTGGAGGCTGTATTGGGACTGGAGGCTGTATTGGGACTGGAGGATGTATTGGGACTGGTGGCTGTATTGGGACTGGAGGCTGTATTGGGACTGGATACTGTATTGGGACTAGAGGCTGTATTTGCACTACTGGCTGCAATGTTACTGGTGGCTGAAATGGGACTTGTGGCTGAAATGGTACACATGGATTTATTTGGACAAGAGGCTGTAATGGGACAAGTGACTGTATTGGGACTGGTGGTTGTATGTGGATTAGTGCTCTAATGGACTAGTGGCTGTATTGGGACTAGTGTCTGTATTGGGACTAGTTACTGTATTGGGACAAGAAGATGTATTTGGACTAGTGTGGATGTATTTGGACTAGTGTGGATGTATTGGGACTAGTTGCTGTAATGGGACTAGTGCCTGTAATGGGACTAGTGTCTGTTTTGGGACTAGTTACTGTATTGGGACAAGAAGATGTATTTGGACTAGTGTGGATGTATTTGGACTAGTGTGGATGTATTGGGACTAGTTGCTGTAATGGGACTAGTGCCTGTAATGGGACTAGTGTCTGTTTTGGGACTATTTGCTATAATTGGACAAGAAGCTATATTGGGACTATAGGCTGTAGTGGGACTTATGGCTGTATTGGGACTTGTTGCTGTAATGGGACTAGTGGCTGTATTGGGACTAGAGGCTGTAATGGGAATAGTGGCTGTAATGGGACTTGTGGCTGTATTGGGACTAGTGTCTGTATTGGGACTAGTGTCTGTATTGGGACTAGTGGCTGTATTTGTACTAGTGGCTGTATTGGGATTAGTGGCTGTATTGGGACTAGTGGCTGTATTGGGACTATTTGCTGTATTGGGACTAGTGGCTGTATTGGGACTAGTGCCTGTATTGGGACTCGTCATTGTATTGGGAAGAGTGGCTGTATTTGGACTTCGGGCTGTATGGGGAATAGTGGCTGTATTGGGACTGGAGACTGTATTGGGACTAGTGGCTGTATTTGTACTAGTGGCTGTATTTGTACTAGTGGGTGTATTGGGACTAGTGCCTGTATTGGGATTAGTGGCTGTATTGGGACTATTTGCTGTATTGGGACTAGTGCCTGTATTGGGACTAGTGCCTGTATTGGGACTCGTCGTTGTATTGGGAAGAGTGGCTGTATTTGGACTTCGGGCTGTATGGGGAAAAGTGGCTGTATTGGGACTGGAGACTGTATTGGGACTAATGGCTGTATCAGGTAATGTGGCTGTATTTGGACTAGTTTGGCTATATTGGGACTAGTTGCTATATTGGGACTAGTAGCTGTATTTGGACTAGAAGCTGTTTTGGGACTAGTGTACTGTATTTAGACTAGTGTGGCTGTATTGGAACTAGAGGCTGTATTGGGACTAGTGGCTTTATTGGGACTAGAGGCTGTATTTGCACTACTGGCTGCAATGTTACTGGTGGCTGAAATGGGACTTGTGGCTGAAATGGGACACATGGGTTTATTTGGACTAGAGGCTGTAATGGGACAAGTGGTGGTATTGGGACTGGTGGTTGTATGTGGATTAGTGCTCTAACGGGACTAGTGGCTGTATTGGGACAAGTGTGTTGTATTGGGACAAGTATATTGTATAGGGACTAGCGGCTGTACCGGGACTAGTTGCTGTAATGGGACTAATGTCTGTTTTGGGACTAGTTGCTATAATTGGACAAGAAGCTGTATTGGGACTATAGGCTGTAGTGGGACTTCTGTGGGAATTGGGACTTGTTGCTGTAATGGGACTAGTAGCTGTATTGAGACTAGGGGCTGTATTGGGAATTGTGGCTGTATTGGGACTGGTGTCTGTTTTGGGACTAGTAACTTTATTGGGACTAGTGCTGTATTTGGTCTACTGTGGCTGTATTGCGACTAGGGCTATATTAGGGCTAGTGGCTGTATTGGGACTGGTGGTTGTATTGGGACTAGTGACTATAATGGGACTAGTAGCTGTATTGGGACTTGTGGCTGTATTGGGACTAGTGTCGGGAATGGGACTAGTGGCTGTATTGTGTCTATTGGCTGTATTGGGACTATTGGTTTTATTGGGACTGGTGCCTGTATTGGGACTGGAGGCTGTATTGGGACTGGGGGCTGTATTGGGACTGGTGGCTGTATTGGGACTGGTGGCTGTATTGGGACTAGGATCTGTATTTGGACTAGTGGCTGTATTGGGACTGGGGGCTGTGTTGGGAATTGTGGCTGTGTTGTGACTGGTGTCTGTTTTGGGACTAGTGACATTAATGGGTCTATTGGCTGTATTTGGTCTAGTGTGGCTGTATTGGGACTAGGGATATTTTAGGGCTAGTGGCTGTATTGGGACTTGTAATTTGTATTGGGACTAGTGACTGTAATGGGACTAGTGGCTGTATTGGGACTGGGGGCTGTATTGGGAAAAGTGGCTGTATTGGGACTATTTCCTGTATTGGGACTATTTGCTGTAATGGGACTAGTGGCTGTATTGGGACTAGAGGGTGTAATGGGACTAGTGGCTGTATTGGGACTAGTGGCTGTAGTTGGGACTAGTAGATGTAATTTTGGACTAGTGGCTGTATTGGGACTGGTGACTGTATTGGGACTGGAGGCTGTATTGGGACTGGAGGCTGTATTGGGACTGGTGACTGTATTGGGAATAGTGGCTGTATTGGGACTGGTGGCTGTATTGGGAATAGTGGCTGTATTGGGACTGGTGGCTGTATTGGGAATAGTGGCTGTATTGGGACTGGAGGCTGTATTGGGACTGGAGGCTGTATTGGGACTGGTGACTGTATTGGGAATAGTGGCTGTATTGGGACTGGTGACTGTATTGGGAATAGTGGCTGTATTGGGACTGGTGGCTGTATTGGGAATAGTGGCTGTATTGGGACTGGAGGCTGTATTGGGACTGGAGGCTGTATTGGGACTGGTGGCTGTATTGGGACTGGAGGCTGTATTGGGACTGGAGGCTGTATTGGGACTGGAGGATGTATTGGGACTGGTGGCTGTATTGGGACTGGAGGCTGTATTGGGACTGGATACTGTATTGGGACTAGAGGCTGTATTTGCACTACTGGCTGCAATGTTACTGGTGGCTGAAATGGGACTTGTGGCTGAAATGGTACACATGGATTTATTTGGACAAGAGGCTGTAATGGGACAAGTGACTGTATTGGGACTGGTGGTTGTATGTGGATTAGTGCTCTAATGGACTAGTGGCTGTATTGGGACTAGTGTCTGTATTGGGACTAGTTACTGTATTGGGACAAGAAGATGTATTTGGACTAGTGTGGATGTATTTGGACTAGTGTGGATGTATTGGGACTAGTTGCTGTAATGGGACTAGTGCCTGTAATGGGACTAGTGTCTGTTTTGGGACTAGTTACTGTATTGGGACAAGAAGATGTATTTGGACTAGTGTGGATGTATTTGGACTAGTGTGGATGTATTGGGACTAGTTGCTGTAATGGGACTAGTGCCTGTAATGGGACTAGTGTCTGTTTTGGGACTATTTGCTATAATTGGACAAGAAGCTATATTGGGACTATAGGCTGTAGTGGGACTTATGGCTGTATTGGGACTTGTTGCTGTAATGGGACTAGTGGCTGTATTGGGACTAGAGGCTGTAATGGGAATAGTGGCTGTAATGGGACTTGTGGCTGTATTGGGACTAGTGTCTGTATTGGGACTAGTGTCTGTATTGGGACTAGTGGCTGTATTTGTACTAGTGGCTGTATTGGGATTAGTGGCTGTATTGGGACTAGTGGCTGTATTGGGACTATTTGCTGTATTGGGACTAGTGGCTGTATTGGGACTAGTGCCTGTATTGGGACTCGTCATTGTATTGGGAAGAGTGGCTGTATTTGGACTTCGGGCTGTATGGGGAATAGTGGCTGTATTGGGACTGGAGACTGTATTGGGACTAGTGGCTGTATTTGTACTAGTGGCTGTATTTGTACTAGTGGGTGTATTGGGACTAGTGCCTGTATTGGGATTAGTGGCTGTATTGGGACTATTTGCTGTATTGGGACTAGTGCCTGTATTGGGACTAGTGCCTGTATTGGGACTCGTCGTTGTATTGGGAAGAGTGGCTGTATTTGGACTTCGGGCTGTATGGGGAATAGTGGCTGTATTGGGACTGGAGACTGTATTGGGACTAATGGCTGTATCAGGTAATGTGGCTGTATTTGGACTAGTTTGGCTATATTGGGACTAGTTGCTATATTGGGACTAGTAGCTGTATTTGGACTAGAAGCTGTTTTGGGACTAGTGTACTGTATTTAGACTAGTGTGGCTGTATTGGAACTAGAGGCTGTATTGGGACTAGTGGCTTTATTGGGACTAGAGGCTGTATTTGCACTACTGGCTGCAATGTTACTGGTGGCTGAAATGGGACTTGTGGCTGAAATGGGACACATGGGTTTATTTGGACTAGAGGCTGTAATGGGACAAGTGGTGGTATTGGGACTTGTGGTTGTATGTGGATTAGTGCTCTAACGGGACTAGTGGCTGTATTGGGACAAGTGTGTTGTATTGGGACAAGTGTATTGTATAGGGACTAGCGGCTGTACCGGGACTAGTTGCTGTAATGGGACTAATGTCTGTTTTGGGACTAGTTGCTATAATTGGACAAGAAGCTGTATTGGGACTATAGGCTGTAGTGGGACTTCTGTGGGAATTGGGACTTGTTGCTGTAATGGGACTAGTAGCTGTATTGAGACTAGGGGCTGTATTGGGAATTGTGGCTGTATTGGGACTGGTGTCTGTTTTGGGACTAGTAACTTTATTGGGACTAGTGCTGTATTTGGTCTACTGTGGCTGTATTGCGACTAGGGCTATATTAGGGCTAGTGGCTGTATTGGGACTGGTGGTTGTATTGGGACTAGTGACTATAATGGGACTAGTAGCTGTATTGGGACTTGTGGCTGTATTGGGACTAGTGTCGGGAATGGGACTAGTGGCTGTATTGTGTCTATTGGCTGTATTGGGACTATTGGTTTTATTGGGACTGGTGCCTGTATTGGGACTGGAGGCTGTATTGGGACTGGGGGCTGTATTGGGACTGGTGGCTGTATTGGGACTGGTGGCTGTATTGGGACTAGGGTCTGTATTTGGACTAGTGGCTGTATTGGGACTGGGGGCTGTGTTGGGAATTGTGGCTGTGTTGGGACTGGTGTCTGTTTTGGGACTAGTGGATATATTCGGGCTAGTGGCTGTATTGGGACTTGTAGTTGTATTGGGACTAGTGACTGTATTGGGACTAGGGGCTGTATTGGGACTAGGGGCTGTATTGGGACTAGTGACTGTATTGGGACTCGTGGCTTTATTGGGACTCGTGGCTTTATTGGGACTCGTGGCTGTATTGGGATTGTGGCTGTATTGGGACTAGTGGCTGTATTGGGACTAGGGGCTGTATTGGGACTATTGGATGTATTGGGACTATTGACTGTATTGGAACAGGTGGCTGTATTGGGACTAGGGGCTGTATTGGGATGGTGGCTGTATTGGGAAAAGTGGCTGTTTTGGGACTATTGGATGTATTGGGACTATTGACTGTATTGGAACAGGTGGCTGTATTGGGAATAGTGGCTGTATTGGGACTCAAGGCTGTATTGGGACTATTGCCTGTTTTGGGACTATTGGCTCTATTGGGACTGGAGGCTGTATTTGGATTAGTTGCTGTGATGGGACTAGTGTTTGTATTTGGGAAAAGTGGCTGTATTGGAAGTAGTGGCTGTATTGCTAACCGTGACTGTATTTGGACTAGTGTGGCTGTGTTTGGACTAATGGCTGTATTTAGACTTCTGTGGCTGTATTGGGACTAGTGGCTGTATTGGGACTAGAGGCTGTAATGGGACTAGTGGCTGTATTGGGACTAGTGTCTGTAATGGGACAAGTGTCTGTATTGGAACTAGGTGGCTGTATTGGGACTAGTGGCTGTATTGGAACTAGTGGCTGTATTGGGACTCAAGGCTGTATTGGGACTATTTGCTGTATTGGGACTATTTGCTGTATTGGGACTAGTGGCTGTATTGGGACTAGTGCCTGTATTGGGACTCGTCATTGTATTGGGAAGAGTGGCTGTATTTGGACTTCGGGCTGTATGGGGAATAGTGGCTGTATTGGGACTGGAGACTGTATTGGGACTAGTGGCTGTATTTGTACTAGTGGCTGTATTTGTACTAGTGGGTGTATTGGGACTAGTGCCTGTATTGGGATTAGTGGCTGTATTGGGACTATTTGCTGTATTGGGACTAGTGCCTGTATTGGGACTAGTGCCTGTATTGGGACTCGTCGTTGTATTGGGAAGAGTGGCTGTATTTGGACTTCGGGATGTATGGGGAATAGTGGCTGTATTGGGACTGGAGACTGTATTGGGACTAATGGCTGTATCAGGTAATGTGGCTGTATTTGGACTAGTTTGGCTATATTGGGACTAGTTGCTATATTGGGACTAGTAGCTGTATTTGGACTAGAAGCTGTTTTGGGACTAGTGTACTGTATTTAGACTAGTGTGGCTGTATTGGAACTAGAGGCTGTATTGGGACTAGTGGCTTTATTGGGACTAGAGGCTGTATTTGCACTACTGGCTGCAATGTTACTGGTGGCTGAAATGGGACTTGTGGCTGAAATGGGACACATGGGTTTATTTGGACTAGAGGCTGTAATGGGACAAGTGGTGGTATTGGGACTTGTGGTTGTATGTGGATTAGTGCTCTAACGGGACTAGTGGCTGTATTGGGACAAGTGTGTTGTATTGGGACAAGTGTATTGTATAGGGACTAGCGGCTGTACCGGGACTAGTTGCTGTAATGGGACTAATGTCTGTTTTGGGACTAGTTGCTATAATTGGACAAGAAGCTGTATTGGGACTATAGGCTGTAGTGGGACTTCTGTGGGAATTGGGACTTGTTGCTGTAATGGGACTAGTAGCTGTATTGAGACTAGGGGCTGTATTGGGAATTGTGGCTGTATTGGGACTGGTGTCTGTTTTGGGACTAGTAACTTTATTGGGACTAGTGCTGTATTTGGTCTACTGTGGCTGTATTGCGACTAGGGCTATATTAGGGCTAGTGGCTGTATTGGGACTGGTGGTTGTATTGGGACTAGTGACTATAATGGGACTAGTAGCTGTATTGGGACTTGTGGCTGTATTGGGACTAGTGTCGGGAATGGGACTAGTGGCTGTATTGTGTCTATTGGCTGTATTGGGACTATTGGTTTTATTGGGACTGGTGCCTGTATTGGGACTGGAGGCTGTATTGGGACTGGGGGCTGTATTGGGACTGGTGGCTGTATTGGGACTGGTGGCTGTATTGGGACTAGGATCTGTATTTGGACTAGTGGCTGTATTGGGACTGGGGGCTGTGTTGGGAATTGTGGCTGTGTTGGGACTGGTGTCTGTTTTGGGACTAGTGGATATATTCGGGCTAGTGGCTGTATTGGGACTTGTGGTTGTATTGGGACTAGTGACTGTATTGGGACTAGGGGCTGTATTGGGACTAGGGGCTGTATTGGGACTAGTGACTGTATTGGGACTCGTGGCTTTATTGGGACTCGTGGCTTTATTGGGACTCGTGGCTGTATTGGGATTGTGGCTGTATTGGGACTAGTGGCTGTATTGGGACTAGGGGCTGTATTGGGACTATTGGATGTATTGGGACTATTGACTGTATTGGAACAGGTGGCTGTATTGGGACTAGGGGCTGTATTGGGATGGTGGCTGTATTGGGAAAAGTGGCTGTTTTGGGACTATTGGATGTATTGGGACTATTGACTGTATTGGAACAGGTGGCTGTATTGGGAATAGTGGCTGTATTGGGACTCAAGGCTGTATTGGGACTATTGCCTGTTTTGGGACTATTGGCTCTATTGGGACTGGAGGCTGTATTTGGATTAGTTGCTGTGATGGGACTAGTGTTTGTATTTGGGAAAAGTGGCTGTATTGGAAGTAGTGGCTGTATTGCTAACCGTGACTGTATTTGGACTAGTGTGGCTGTGTTTGGACTAATGGCTGTATTTAGACTTCTGTGGCTGTATTGGGACTAGTGGCTGTATTTGGACTAGAGGCTGTAATGGGACTAGTTGCTGTATTGGGCTAGTTTCTGTAATGGGACAAGTGACTGTATTGGAACAGGTGGCTGTATTGGGAATAGTGGCTGTATTGGAACTAGTGGCTGTATTGGGACTCAAGGCTGTATTGGGACTAGTGGCTGTTTTGGGACTATTGGCTCTATTGGGACTGGAGGCTGTATTTGGATTAGTTGCTGTGATGGGACTAGTGTTTGTATTTGGACTAGAGGCTGTAATGGGACTAGTTGCTGTATTGGGCTAGTTTCTGTAATGGGACAAGTGGCTGTATTGGGACTGTAGGCTGTATTAGGACTACTGGCTGTATTTGCACTACTGGCTGCAATTTTACTAGTGGCTGTATTGGGACTAGTGGCTGTATTGGGACTAGTGGCTGTATTGGGACTAGTGGGTGTATTGGGACTAGTGGCTGTATTGTGTATTGTGGCTATATTGGGATTGGTGTCTGTTTTGGGACTAGTGACATTAATGGGTCTATTGGCTGTATTTGGTCTAGTGTGGCTGTATTGGGACTAGGGATATTTTAGGGCTAGTGGCTGTATTGGGACTTGTAATTTGTATTGGGACTAGTGACTGTATTGGGACTGGTGGCTGTATTGGGACTGGAGGCTGTATTGGGACTGGAGGATGTATTGGGACTGGTGGCTGTATTGGGACTGGAGGCTGTATTGGGACTGGAGGCTGTATTGGGACTAGTGGCTGTATTGGGACTGGAGGCTGTATTGGGACTGGTGGCTGTATTGGAAGTAGCTGCTGTATTGCTAACCGTGACTGTATTTGGACTAGTGTGGCTGTGTTGGGACTAGTTGCTCTTTTTGGACTTGTAGCTGTATTTGGACTAGAAGCTGTTTTGGGACTAGTGCCTGTATTTAGACTTCTGTGGCTGTATTGGGACTAGAGGCTCTTATGGAACTAGTGGCTGTATTGGGCTAGTTGCTGTAATGGGACAAGTGGCTGTATTGGGACTGTAGGCTTTATTAGGACTACTGGCTGTAGTTGCACTACTGAATGCAATTTTACTAGTGGCTGTATTGTGACTAGTGAATGTATTGGGACTAGTTTGCTGTATTGGGACCAATGGTTGTTTTTGGACTAGTGTGGCTGTATTGGGACTAGAGCCTGTATTGGGACTAGTGGCTGTATTGGGACTATTTCCTGTATTTGGGACTATTTGCTGTAATGGGACTAGTGGCTGTATTGGGACTAGAGGGTGTAATGGGACTAGTGGCTGTATTGGGCTAGTGGCTGTTATGGGACTAGTCGTTGTATTGGTACAAGGGGCTGTATTGGGACTATTGGCTGTAATTGGACTCAAGGCTGTATTGGGACTAGTAGCTGTATTGGGACTAGTGGCTGTATTGGGACTGGAGGCTGTATTTGGACTAGTGGCTATATTGGGACTTGTGGCTGTATTGGGACTTGTGTTTGTATTGGGACTGGAAGCTGTATTTGGACTAGCGGCTGTGTTGGGAATAGGGGCTGTATTGGGACTGGTGGCTGTATTGGGACTGGTGGTTGTGTTGGGAATAGTGGCTGTATTGGGACTAATGGCTGTATTGGGACTAGGTGATTTAATGGGACTAGTGGCTGTATTTGGACTAGTGTGGCTGTATTGGGACTAGGGCTATATTAGGGCTAGTGGCTGTATTGGGACTTGTGGCTGTATTGGGACTAGAGACTGTAATGGGACTAGTGGCTGTAATGGGACTCGTGAATGTATTGGGACAGTGGCTGTAATGGGACTAGTGGCTTTAATGGGACTAGTGGCTGTATTGGGACTATACATACAGCCTATATCACCTGTCACCTCTACCCCCTAGCACCATCTATCACTACCTGATGCTATATCAACTGTCACCTCTACCCCCTAGCACCATCTATCACTACCTGATGCTATATCATCTGTCACCTCTACCCCCTAGCACCATCTATCACTACCTGATGCTATATCATCTGTCATCTCTACCCCCTAGCACCATCTATCACTACCTGATGCTATATCACCTGTCACCTCTACCCCCTAGCACCATCTATCACTACCTGATGCTATATCATCTGTCACCTCTACCCCCTAGCACCATCTATCACTACCTGATGCTATATCAACTGTCACCTCTACCCCCTAGCACCATCTATCACTACCTGATGCTATATCATCTGTCATCTCTACCCCCTAGCACCATCTATCACTACCTGATGCTATATCACCTGTCACCTCTACCCCCTAGCACCATCTATCACTACCTGATGGTATATCATCTGTCACCTCTACCCCCTAGCACCATCTATCACTACCTGATGCTATATCATCTGTCACCTCTACCCCCTAGCACCATCTATCACTACCTGATGGTATATCATCTGTCACCTCTACCCCCTAGCACCATCTATCACTACCTGATGCTATATCATCTGTCACCTCTACCCCCTAGCACCATCTATCACTACCTGATGGTATATCAACTGTCACCTCTACCCCACTTCCCCTCCCTGGGCTTTTCTCAGGACCTGTCTTGGCTAAATAAATCAATACACTCTCACATCGTCTTCTAAATGTAGGGTTGCTTTTTGATATCAGAGTCTATTGGTTACAATCCCCCTCCCATGACTCTGTACCATGTCCTCTGTATGTGGACGTGTGTGGGTTCAGAAATGTCCTTTGTCCGTGTTGGGGTTTGCCTCCCCTGGAAGGTCGCCTTGTGGTCTACTCTCATTCTATGAAGTCGTTGCAGAGGGGCTCTAGAGGGTTGGGGGAAGCGGTCGTATGACTTCTAATACACCTGGTGAGGGTGGAAATGAATTGAAATAGGGAATTGTCGGTGGCCTTCATGCTAAGAGTCTCTCTCACACACACACACACACACACACACACACACACACACACACACACACACACACACACACACACACACACACACACACACACACACACACACACACACACACACACACACACACACACACACACACACACACACGGAACAGGGTGTGGGGCATCAGCGCTCTGTCACCTCCGCTAGTGCTAGCGCTCCCCTCCGTTTTCCATGTTGTCAGCAAACAGCCTACTAACAACACACACACACATACATACACATACAGACACACACATATACACACAAATACATACACAAATATACATACACACAAACACACACACTACACTCACATGCCATGGGCCACAAACACTCAGCCTGCGAGGGGTGCAAGGTGACTTTGAAATGTCAGCTTCATTTTCATGATGACTACCGAGTGCTGACTCTGGTTTCAGACAATGTGAAGCGTTAGCGTAACCCAACACGAACACCCTCATCCCTCCACCCCGTCTCTCGTCTCCCCATAATTGGTCTGATAGAGCTGAACGTGGCCGGCCCAAATAAGAAGCCAGCAGTCTCAGTGTTACTGTCCTGAGCTGAGCTGGGTGTCGGATGCTGGGGTGCTTGACCAGCTGACTCATTGGCTGTTTTGAAGGGGATGACTGGACTAGACTGGGCTGGGCTGGACTGGACTGGATGGCGCTCCCTCTCCTTTTCGTGGGTGGAGCGGATGCTTTGTCAACAAGTTGAACAGACACTCAATATGCTCAACTCTTGTTATGCCTGAGAGTCCATTTACTGTATAGTTAAGAGCTTGCTTTGTGTGAAAATATTTCATTTGGTGGATTTTCTCATTCCTAAAAGAGGGGTTCTGTTTGTTGCAACCTCTGTACTACCCAGGCTTACCCATTAGGAAACTGTAACAGGGATACCTGTGCTCCGGTGGCCATTGCATGAGAATGATACATGGCTTATGTAACTGTCTCCCGCAAAGGATAGGCACGGGGGAGGAGTGTGTTTTGTATTTGTGTCAGGGTGGGTGGTTGGAGGTTATATAGGCTAGGCTTTGATGTGGACCCAACGTTTCCATGAGCCTTTTAAAATAACAAAAATCATTAGTGCACATTACACCAGCCACGGTATACACACTGGTCACACACACACTGTACACACACACACACGCACACACACACATACACTGTACGCACACACAAACACTGTACGCACACACAAACATACACACATGTACTCTCCCTCAACTGTCATCTTTATTCAACAGCAAGTTTTGACACAGTTAAACCTCCCTGAAGGCATGGTATGAAACTGAAGGAGCGTCTCTCCCAGACAAGTGGCTCCCATTTCAACGAGATGAACCCTCTGCACTCCAGATGAAGAGTGGAGGAGGGGGAAGAAGGGCAGAGTGGAAGAAGGGAGAGGGGAGGGAAGAATGGAGAGGGGGTAGAAGAGGAGAGGGAATGGAGCTAATTATGAGTAGACAAGAGAAGATGAGAAAGTGAAGGAGATAGCAGATGAAAAGATGAGGAGAAAGTGAAGGAGAGAGCAGAGGAAAAGAAGAGGAGAAAGTAAAGGAGAGAGCAGATGAAAAGATGAGGAGAAAGTGAAGGAGAGCAGATGAAAAGGTGAGGAGAAAGTGAAGGAGAGCAGAGGAAAAGATGAGGAGAAAGTGAAGGAGAGAGCAGAGGAAAAGATGAGGAGAAAGTGAAGGAGAGAGCAGATGAAAAGATGAGGAGAAAGTGAAGGAGAGAGCAGAGGAGAAAGTGAAGGAGAGAGCAGAGGAAAAGGATGAGGAGAAAGTGAAGGAGAGAGCAGAGGAGAAAGTGAAGGAGAGAGCAGAGGAAAAGGATGAGGAGAAAGTGAAGGAGAGAGCAGAGGAAAGGATGAGGAGAAAGTGAAGGAGAGAGCAGAGGAAAAGAAGAGGAGAGGGAATGAAAGGAGACATCAGAGAGAAGATGAAGGGGAAGTTTAGGACATGAAGAGAGGAGGAGTGGAGAGAAGGGAGGGAGGAGGGGAGGAGAGTGGATGAAAGTGGATGAGGGTGAAGATATGAGAAGGGAAAAAGAGAGAAGGATAAGGGGGATAGAGGAGAGGAAAGGACATCAGAGTAGAGAAAAGAACAGAGAGTTTGCTGACACCAAGTGACTCTAGGGGGTATAGTGAGCTGATAGTAACCCAGTTCACGTTCCTGTGTGTACCTCCAAACCCCCTGTGTGTTATTTTGGTAGGGAGCCATGGCCCGGAGCATATGCTAGCATGCACTAAAATCATGTTAGCTTCCAGTGATGTAAGATTCATTTGAATGACTTTGGCACCTTGGCCATCCTCTCTAATAAATGATTTCCGTTAAACCTGCTCTATCCAGTAAAACACACTCTAAACACACACTATGCTAATGCTTACTCTTACCATTAAAGTGCACACTAAAATACATGCAATGCTACTGGTACCTTTAGCCATTAAAACACATTCTAAACAAACTCCCTGTAACTATCTCCAGCCCTAGTGGAGCAGCTCATATGTTCTTTTCTTCCGAAAAGCTGTTTCTGACTTTATAGTGTCAACTCCACAAAATACAATTTCACCTGGGGTTTTCTATCCCTCTAAATAGTGAGTGTTTTCTATTTAGAAAGCCTAATATTGTGCTCTTGAATTCGTTTGTTTTCTTTGCCGACTTCACAAAGAAAGCACATTTCCATTTCTACAAAAAAAAAACGAATTTCTATGCACTTTGAAAATATATTTTTAGCAGAGGGTATTGCAGGGTCTTTTCCTCAGATTCTCAGCAACAATGAGTCTGACTTAGGAATTTGTATTTTCTTCTCAGTGCCTCGCTTGCCTGAGGGGCGGTTGCATGCAGACATAGAGGATCTAACATTTATATTGATTAACTCCATGGAACCTTGAAATGTGCTTTACATTGTGGCGTCTGCAGGCACGTATTGCATGTAGGTTGTCCAAGGTAGACCAAGGCCTAGGAGATGAGCTTGGTTGTGCCGTGATTGCAGTCTTTGTAAGAAGTCATGTATGTCTCTTTCACTCTGTCACTTGGGCACATAGCGACCGGCTCTGTCTCATTCTACTATGGAGCAGCAGTGTGTGTGTGTGTGTGTGTGTGTGTGTGTGTGTGTGTGTGTGTGTGTGTGTGTGTGTGTGTGTGTGTGTGTGTGTGTGTGTGTGTGTGTGTGTGTGTGTTTGTCTTACTCTTGGATGAAGTGGTGTGTTTCTATGAATATCTTATAGCACACTGTGTTTCACTGTTTCTCTCTCTCTGTCTGTTTTTGTGACAGTCGTGTATGGTAATCTCTGATGGGTGGCGTTTTATTGGTGGGTCCTTCAGATAATACAATGCTGTAAGAGACCTGTTTACCTCCTCTGCGGGAGCGAACCACTTTTTTCCATCTACATAGAGCTTCATAGAGAACCTGAATCCGGCAGGATGTTTTTTATGTAATTATTAGGATCATCCAGGTAACTGTCGAGCTTATTAACTCACAGCAGTGATGTCACCCTTAACACTGTGCTGATGTCAATGCTGGAGAGATTGCATAACATAGCGTTTATGTAAGTCAATGAAAATATAATAACTGCCATAAGCTTGTGTTCTCACAGGCATGGCATGTACACTGAGTGGACAAAACATTAGGAACACCAGCTTTTTCCATGATGTAGACTGACTAGGTGAATCCAGATGAAAGCTATGATTCCTTATTGATGTCACTTGTTAAATCCACTTCAATCAGTGTAGATGAAGGGGAGGAGACAGGTTAAAGAAGGATTTTTAAGCCTTGAGACAATTGAGACGGATTGTGTATGTGTGCCATTCAGAGGGTGAATGGACAAGACAAAATATTTAAGTGCCTTTAAATGGGGTATGGTAGTAGGTGCCAGCCGCACCGGTTTGTGTGTCAAGAACTGCAACGCTGCTGAGTTTTTCACGCTCAACAGTTTCCCATGTGTATTAAGAATGGTCCACCACCCAAAGGACATTCAGCCAACTTGATAAAACTGTGGGAAGCTTTGGAGTCAACATGGGCCAGCATCCCTGTGGAACGCTTTCAACACCTTGTAGAGTCCATACACTGACGAATTGAGGTTGTTCTGAGGGCGAAAGGGCGTGGAACTCAATATTAGGTAGGTGTTCCTAATGTTTGTACACTCAGTGTATGTGTGGAGCCATAATTGTAGCATCTGGCGTAGACAACCACAATGTGAACTTTAGCAGCGTCACACTTGAAACCTAGATCAAAGCCAACATGCTGTAGTTACAGTTAACCTCCTCTTGTAACACAGACTAACTGACCAACTTACTAACAAACAGTCAGTTGAGAAGCGCCCTAGCTGGAGAGGAAGGGTCAGACATGTTGCATTATTAAGTTGAAGCCTCGTGGCTGGGGCCTTGCTATTGGTTACTAACAGTACCTGGCCGGGGCCTTGCTATTGGTTACTAACGGTACCTGGCCGGGGCCTTGCTATTGGTTACTAACGGTACCTGGCCGGGGCCTTGCTATTGGTTACTAACGGTACCTGGCCGGGGCCTTGCTATTTGTTACTAACGGTACCTGGCCGGGGCCTTGCTATTGGTTACTAACAGTACCTGGCCGGGGCCTTGCTATTGGTTACTAACAGTACCTGGCCGGGGCCTTGCTATTGGTTACTAACAGTACCTGGCCGGGGCCTTGCTATTGGTTACTAACAGTACCTGGCCGGGGCCTTGCTATTGGTTACTAACAGTACCTGGCCGGGGCCTTGCTATTGGTTACTAACAGTACCTGGCCGGGGCCTTGCTATTGGTTACTAACGGTACCTGGCCGGGGCCTTGCTATTGGTTACTAACGGTACCTGGCCGGGGCCTTGCTATTGGTTACTAACGGTACCTGGCCGGGGCCTTGCTATTGGTTACTAACGGTACCTGGCCGGGGCCTTGCTATTGGTTACTAACGGTACCTGGCCGGGGCCTTGCTATTTGTTACTAACGGTACCTGGCCGGGGCCTTGCTATTGGTTACTAACAGTCCCTGGCCGGGGCCTTGCTATTGGTTACTAACAGTCCCTGGCTGGGGCCTTGCTATTGGTTACTAACAGTACCTGGCCGGGGCCTTGCTATTGGTTACTAACAGTAACAGTGAAGCAGGTAGAGAGAGAGTTGCTGGTGTCCCCTGAAAAGTTAAGATATCCTATATCACAGACTACCTGATTTAACTGACTAGCAGACAGTCAGTTGCTGTGTGGGAGAGTCAAACATGTTGCATTATTAAGACGTGGCCTCTGGGGGAAGATGGTTAGTACTATATTTGCTGAAGTCCACTGTGCTGGACTCAGACTAATGGGCTATGATAGTTAAAAGCTGAATCCAAAGCTGAAGAACCAGTCGGCCCCAGAACAGGGGAACCTCATGAGATCCGTTCATTTTCAGAACACTTCGGGGATTATTCCTAACACTCACCAAACCCAACGCTGTTCAAAAAAGTCAATATTTTTCTGTTCTTTCATCAACAACACTTTCAGTGGATTAGGGGACATGCCGAGAAGGGAACTTTGCATTTTAAAACTTCCAAATGGCAGTGATCAAAGACAGTTGGTTGCTTTGAGTAGTGTCAAAACCTTTCAAAGCTTAACGTTTCTTTCTGTAATTCGTTAAAAAGTCTTGACGTTGGTGAAAGTGTTGGGTTTACTTTGTCTTTCATTACTTCTATGAGTTGTCAGCAGGGGAATGTACTAACATTCACTGACTTAGTTCACTCACAGGTAAAAATAAAGAGTTATCTTCATGGATTTGCTCTTTTTAAGGGTTGAGCTCTGCCAACTTTCTTCTGATATTTGAGACCAACACTCACATAAGCCAACGTCAGAGAGCTAAGGGCATCGTGGTGATCTGTAGGTGCTGTTGTTGATGATGTTTATTATGATGATGAAATTGACAGGAAATTGATGATTATGATCATGAAATTGACAGGAAATTTATCATTATTATGATGAAATTGACTGGAAATTTATGATTATGATGATGCAATTGACTGGAAATTGATAATGACCATGATAATAATGTTGATGATGATTATGCAACTTACAGGACATTGATGATGATGAAAATGCTGACTGCTAGTGACTCTTACATACAGTACCAACCAATTTATTTTTTACTATTATCTACATTCTAGAATAATAGTGAAGACATAGTGAAGACATCAAAACTATGAAATAGCACATGGAATAATGTAGTAACCAAAAAAGTGTTAAACAAATCAAAATATATTTTATATTTGAGATTCTTCAAAGTAGACACCCTTTGCCTTTTTTTTTGTTACTACATTATTCTATATGAGTTATTTGTTAGTTTTGATATCTTAACTGTTATTCTACAATGTAGAACATAGTAAAAATAACGAAGAACCCTGGAATGAGTAGGTGTGTCCAAACTTTTGACTGGTACTGTACCTTTTGATAAAAGGCAGCTGTGATGGGGATGACTAAGACGACGGCAAAGAGTAAAGGGATAACAACCTCACCAATGACGACAATGACACTCCTACGCTACACTGTAATTGTGTTGTTACCTCAGCAACGCTTGAACACACGCTTTGTGCTGTGTCTAGACGTGTACTTTACACCTTTGCCTAATGCCCACCGGTTTGTACAGTGTATTAGGTCTATTTAATCAAGGAAATCTGAGGAAAACGCTACCAAAATTCTATCATCACAAGCTCTTGATCATTGCTACTCTCCCTTCTGGGACAGTAAACAAGGCCTTCCCCGCCTTCCCTTCGGCAAATCAGATCATATCTCCATTCGGCTTCAACCCACCTATAGGCAGAAACTTAAACAGGAAGCAGCCGTGGTAAGGATTGTTCAACGTTGGTCTGACCAGTCAGAATCTATGCTTCAAGATTGGTCACGAGGAATGGGAAATATTCCGGTTCGCCTCTGAGAATAGTTTTGACGTATACACTGACTCGGTGACTGAGTTCAGATTAGTGATGATTAGAACGTATCTACCGCAAAAACTGTGGATAGATGGCAGCATTCACACAAAATCGAAAGCATGAACCACCGCATTTAACCAAGGCAAGGTGACGGGGAAGATGGTTGAGTACAAACAGACCTGCCATGACACCTATATTTTAATGAAATTTTGAGTTTGCATCCCAATTTTACACTTTTTGGTGGCTTGCGAAAATATTCACTCCCTTGGGATTTTTCCTATTTTGTTGACTTACAACCTGGAATTAAAATAGATTTTTGGGGGGATTGTATCATCTGATTTACACAACATACCTACCACTTTGAAGATGCAAAATATTTTTTATTGTGAAACAAACAAGAAATAAGACAAAAAAACTGAAAACTTGAGCGTGCATAACTATTCAACCCCCCGAAGTCAATACTTTGTAGAGCCACCTTTTGCAGCAATTACAGCTGAAAGTCTCTTGGGGTATGTCTCTATAAGCGTGGCACATCTAGCCACTGGGATTTTTGCCCATTCTTCAAGGCAAAACTGCTCCAGCTCCTTCAAGTTGGATGGGTTCCGCTGGTGTACAGCAATCTTTAAGTCATACCACAGATTCACAATTGATTGAGGTCTGGGCTTTGACTAGGCCATTCAAAGACATTTAAATGTTTCCCCTTAAACCATGTGAGTGTTGCTTTAGCAGTATGCTTAGGGTCATTGTCCTGCTGGAAGGTGAACCTCCGCTCCAGTCTCAAATCTCTGGAAGACTAACACAGGTTTCCCTCAACCTGAAACAGGTTTCCCTATATTTAGCGCCATCCATCATTCCTTCAATTCTGACCAGTTTCCCAGTCCCTGCCGATGGAAAAACATCCCCACAGCATGATGCTGCCACCACCATGATTCACTGTGGGGATGGTATTCTCAGGGTGATGAGAGGTGTTGTGTTTGTGGCAGACATAGCGTTTTCCTTGATGGCCAAAAAGCCCAATTTTAGTCTCATCTGACCAGAGTACCTTCTTCCATATGTTTGGGGAGTCTCCCACATGCCTTTTGGTGAACACCAAATGTGTTTTCTTATTTTTTTCTTTAAGCAATGGCTTTTTTCTGGCCACTCTTCCGTAAAGCCCAGCTCTGTGGGGTGTACGGCTTAAAGTAGTACTATGGGCAGATACTCCAATCTCTGCTGTGGAGCTTTGCAGCTCCTTCAGGGTTATCTTTGGTCTCTTTGTTGCCTCTCCGATTAATGCCCTCCTTGCCTGGTCCATGAGTTTTGGTGGGCAGCCCTCTCTTGGCAAGTTTGTTGTGGTGCCATATTCTTTCCATTTTTTTGTAATGGATTTAATGGTGCTCCGTGGGATGTTCAAAGTTTCCAATATTATTTTATAACCCAACCCTGATCTGTACTTCTCCACAACTTTGTCCCTGACCTGGTTGGAGAGCTCCTTGGTCTTCATGGTGTCGCTTGCTTGGTGGTTCCCCCCCTTGCTTAGTGGTGTTGCAGACTCTGGGGCCTTTCAAAACAGGTGTATATATATACTGTGTGACAGATCATGTGACACTTAGATTGCACACAGGTCGACTTTATTTAACTAATTATGTGACTTCTGAAGGTAATTGGTTGCACCAGATCTTATTCAGGGGCTTCATAGCCCCCTCCCAAAAAACACATTTTTTTCACTTCACCAATTTGTACTATTTTGTGTATGTCCATTACATGAAATCCAAATAAAAATCCATTTAAATTCCAGGTTGTAATGCAACAAAATAGGAAAAACTTCAAGGAGGATGAATACTTTTGCAAGGCACTGTATATACATCACAGAAGACTGAAATGTAATATAACTGTGTGGCATAGAAACACCAGATTTTTGGCATTACATTTTTTTAATGTTTATTAATTACGAAAAATATGAATAAAATTCCACCCATGAGGCCACTAGGTCATTTGACTGCAGGAAATGGCTAGCATGTTAACCCTTTCAAGACTGTCAGCCCAGAAGGCATTCCAAGCCGCATCCTCAGAACATGTGCATACCAGCTGACTGGAGTGTTCACGGACATATTCAATCTCTCCTGTACCCAAGACAAAGCAAACGTAACTGAACTAAATGGCTATCGCCTCATAGCACTCACTTCTGTCATCCATGAAGTGCTTTGAGAGGCTATTTAAGGACCATATCTCCTCCACCTTACCTGGCACCCTAGACCCACTACAATTTGCATACCGCCCCAATAGATCCACGGACGATGCAATCGCCAGCGCACTGCACACTGTCCCAGCCCACCGGGACAATAGAAATACCTATGTAAGAATGCTGTTTATCGACTACAGTTCAGCCTTCAACACCATAGTACCCTCCAAGCTCCCCAGGACCCTGGCTTTGAACTCCTTCTTGTGCAAATGGGTCCTGGACTTCCTGATGGGCCGACCCCAAGAAGTGAAGGTATGCAAAACCCCCTCTGCCATGCTGATCCTGAACACGGGGGCCCCACAGGGTCCGTGCTCAGCCCCCTCCTGTACTCCTTGTTCACCCATGACTGCATAGCCATGCACGTCTCCAACTCAATCATCAAGTTTGCTGACGACAAAACAGTGTTTGGCCTGATTACCAAAAGTTACGAGACAGCTTACAGGGAGGAGACGAGTGCCCTGGTGGAGGGGTGCCATGAAAATAACCTCTCCCTCAACATCAACAAAATGAAGGAGCTGATCGTGGACTACAGGAGACAGCAGAGAGAGCACGCCCCCATCTGCATCGACTGGGCCGCAATGGAGAGGGTCAAAAGCTTCAGATTCCTCGGCATGCGCATAACTGACAGTGTGGTGAAGAAGGTACAAGAGCTGTGTACATGACCAATAAACTTTGATTTGATTTGATATCCTATCAATCCCA
>NC_092107.1:33254517-33494405 GCF_045679555.1 Salvelinus alpinus
AAACTCCCTCTAGCTCTCTCTTGATCTCTTCCACCCCTCCCCCAACTCTCTCTCTCTGTCTCGCTGGGGCACAAGCTACTATATGTGGTGCCACCACATCACCCAATATATTATCTCTTCAACATCCCCATAGCCACCACATCACCCAATATATTATCTCTTCAACATCCCCAAAGCCACCACATCACCCAATATATTATCTCTTCAACATCCCCATAGCCACCACATCACCCAATATATTATCTCTTCAACATCCCCATAGCCACCACATCACCCAATATATTATCTCTTCAACATCCCCACAGCCACCACATCACCCAATATATTATCTCTTCAACATCCCCAAAGCCACCACATCACCCAATATATTATCTCTTCAACATCCCCATAGCCACCACATCACCCAATATATTATCTCTTCAACATCCCCAAAGCCACCACATCACCCAATACATTATCTCTTCAACATGTCCATAGCCACCACATCACCCAATATATTATCTCTTCAACATCCCCACAGCCACCACATCACCCAATATATTGTCTCTTCAACATCCCCAAAGCCACCACATCACCCAATATATTATCTCTTCAACATCCCCAAAGCCACCACATCACCCAATATATTATCTCTTCAACATCCCCAAAGCCACCACATCACCCAATACATTATCTCTTCAACATGTCCATAGCCACCACATCACCCAATATATTATCTCTTCAACATCCCCACAGCCACCACAGCCACCACATCACCCAATATATTATCTCTTCAACATCCCCACAGCCACCACATCACCCAATATATTATCTCTTCAACATCCCCATAGCCACCACATCACCCAATATATTATCTCTTCAACATCCCCACAGCCACCACATCACCCAATATATTGTCTCTTCAACATCCCCAAAGCCACCACATCACCCAATATATTATCTCTTCAACATCCCCACAGCCACCACATCACCCAATATATTGTCTCTTCAACATCCCCAAAGCCACCACATCACCCAATATATTATCTCTTCAACATCCCCAAAGCCACCACATCACCCAATATATTATCTCTTCAACATCCCCAAAGCCACCACATCACCCAATATATTATCTCTTCAACATCCCCACAGCCACCACATCACCCAATACATTATCTCTTCAACATCCCCACAGCCACCACAGCCACCACATCACCCAATATATTATCTCTTCAACATCCCCACAGCCACCACATCACCCAATATATTATCTCTTCAACATCCCCACAGCCACCACATCACCCAATATATTATCTCTTCAACATCCCCATAGCCACCACATCACCCAATATATTATCTCTTCAACATCCCCAAAGCCACCACATCACCCAATATATTATCTCTTCAACATCCCCAAAGCCACCACATCACCCAATATATTATCTCTTCAACATCCCCATAGCCACCACATCACCCAATATATTATCTCTTCAACATCCCCACAGCCACCACATCACCCAATATATTATCTCTTCAACATCCCCAAAGCCACCACATCACCCAATATATTATCTCTTCAACATCCCCATAGCCACCACATCACCCAATATATTGTCTCTTCAACATGCCTGTCCACCCGTAGTCTCCTTTTGTTAATGGTCAAACACAATTCATTCATGGTCTTAGTTAGTGTCACAGTTCTCGGTCACAAACCTGCCTTCTACTCAGGCCCTTGGCTCCTAGCGATCGACAACTGGGGAGAGGGCTCTGAGAGAAAGATGTGAATGAGGAGGAGGGAAAAAAGAGGGAGGTGAAGGAGGGATGGATGAGGGAGAGAGGGATGTATGGATGAGAGGAACAGTGGGAGTTTATCAGGGAGTCCTCTGTGGAAGTTACACTCAAGCAGAAATGATCAGTCTTCATCTGGACAGCCAGGGAGCGCCAGAGACAGGACAGGAGATGAGGGATGAGACAGCGATGGAGAGAGGGAAAGGAAGGGAGGGGGAAAGATAGAGAGGAATAAGTGGTACGGCAACCTCTTCTCCTCCTCCTCCTCAATCCCTCTCTCTTTCACTATCCCTTCCTATACCGCTTTCTTCGTGTCACCTCTCCAACGACACCTCCCCTCTGCTACCAATCACCATATGACCTTGTCATTTACGCTCTGTGACCCTTCCTGTCTTATATCCTCTTTGCTCTGCCACCCTCTTCCTATATCAAGTCCCTTCGTAGAAAACACTGTATTATCTCTGGGTGCTGCAGACTGAATCAGAACTCACTCAGTGCTCCTGCATCTACCCCTTACTTCCACCCCACCTCCCGCTGGCAGATCACCAGGCTCACTAGCTTCTATCAACACACCCCATCGCAACGCAGCCGTCTCCACCACAGGGGGCTGGCTAGGGGAGGAAGGCTCATAATAATGGCTGGAATAGAGTGAATGTTTGGTACTATTCAACTTATTCCATACTACGACCCCCTCCTCCACCATTAAGGTGCCCCCAGCTGCCTGTGGTCTCCATGGTTACTCAGCGTGAACTCGATTAGGTGAGCGTTGGCACCTCTTACAAGAGTGCTCTCTCCGTCAATTTTCTTTTTTCCACCTCCACCTCTCTCCTTCTCTCTTCTTCTTTAGCTCCCACCTCCACCTATCTCCTTCTCTCTTCTTCTTTAGCTCCCACCTCCACCTCTCTCCTTCTCTCTTCTTCTTTAGCTCCCACCTCCACCTCTCTCCTTCTCTCTTCTTCTTTAGCTCCCACCTCCACCTCTCTCCTTCTCTCTTCTTCTTTAGCTCCCACCACCTCTCTCCTTCTCTCTTCTTCTTTAGCTCCCACCTCCACCTCTCTCCTTCTCTCTTCTTCTTTAGCTCCCACCACCTCTCTCCTTCTCTCTTCTTCTTTAGCTCCCACCTCCTTCTCTCTTCTTCTTTAGCTCCCACCTCCACCTCTCTCCTTCTCTCTTCTTCTTTAGCTCCCACCTCCACCTCTCTCCTTCTCTCTTCTTCTTTTACTCCCACCTCCACCTCTCTCCTTCTCTCTTCTTCTTTAGCTCCCACCTCCACCTCTCTCCTTCTCTCTTCTTCTTTAGCTCCCACCTCCACCTCTCTCCTTCTCTCTTCTTCTTTAGCTCCCACCTCCACCTCTCTCCTTCTCTCTTCTTCTTTAGCTCCCACCACCTCTCTCCTTCTCTCTTCTTCTTTAGCTCCCACCTCCACCTCTCTCCTTCTCTCTTCTTCTTTAGCTCCCACCTCCACCTCTCTCCTTCTCTCTTCTTCTTTAGCTCCCACCTCCACCTCTCTCCTTCTCTCTTCTTCTTTAGCTCCCACCTCCACCTCTCTCCTTCTCTCTTCTTCTTTAGCTCCCACCTCCACCTCTCTCCTTCTCTCTTCTTCTTTAGCTCCCACCACCTCTCTCCTTCTCTCTTCTTCTTTAGCTCCCACCTCCACCTCTTTCCTTCTCTCTTCTTCTTTAGCTCCCACCTCCACCTCTCTCCTTCTCTCTTCTTCTTTAGCTCCCACCTCCACCTCTCTCCTTCTCTCTTCTTCTTTAGCTCCCACCTCCACCTCTCTCCTTCTCTCTTCTTCTTTAGCTCCCACCTCCACCTCTCTCCTTCTCTCTTCTTCTTTAGCTCCCACCTCCACCTCTCTCCTTCTCCCTTCTTCTTTATCTCCCACCTCCACCTCTTTCCTTCTCTCTTCTTCTTTAGCTCCCACCTCCACCTCTCTCCTTCTCTCTTCTTCTTTAGCTCCCACCTCCACCTCTCTCCTTCTCTCGTCTTCTTTAGCTCCCACCTCCACCTCTCTCCTTCTCTCGTCTTCTTTAGCTCCCACCTCCACCTCTCTCCTTCTCTCTTCTTCTTTAGCTCCCACCTCCACCTCTCTCCTTCTCTCTTCTTCTTTAGCTCCCACCTCCACCTCTCTCCTTCTCTCTTCTTATTTAGCTCCCACCTCCACCTCTCTCCTTCTCTCTTCTTCTTTAGCTCCCACCTCCACCTATCTCCTTATCTCTTCTTCTTTAGCTCCCACCTCCACCTCTCTCCTTATCTCTTCTTCTTTAGCTCCCACCTCCACCTCTCTCCTTCTCTCTTCTTCTTTAGCTCCCACCTCCCCCTCTCTCCTTTTCTCTACTTCTGTAGCTCCCTATTTTCTTCTCGTATTATTTTACTCCAACCCTGCGATAAATCTGCACGGGCATTAAGACGGACAACTTTAATTAAAGTGGAATGGTACATGCACCCGCTGTTAATGGGACTTCAATCTATAGCTGTTAATGGGACTTCCCTGTATAGCTGTTGATGTGTTCTCTCTATATAGCTGTTAATGGGACCTCTCTGTATAGCTGTTAATGGGACTTCTCTGTATAGCTGTTAATAATCGTGTTTCCTGGCCCAAGCAAGTCTCTTCTTCTTATAAATAGTAAAAATAAAGAAAATCACTCGAATTAGTAGGGGACCTCTGTATAGCTGTTAATGGGATCTCTGTTTAGCTGTTATGGGACCTCTCTTTGTAGCTGATAATAGGACCTCTCTGTATAGCTGTTATGGGACCTCTCTTTGTAGCTGATAATGGGACTTCTCTGTATAGCTGTTAATGGGACCTCTTTGTATAGCTGGTAATGGGACTTCTCTGTATAGCTGTTAATGGGACTTCTCTGTTTAGCTGTTAATGGGACTTCTCTGTATAGCTGTTAATGTGATCACTCCTATAGATGTTAATGGGACTTTTCTGTATAGCTGTTAATGGGACCTCTCTTTATAGCTGTTAATAATCGTGTTTCCTGGCCCAAGCAAGTCTCTTCTTCTTATAAATAGTAAAAATAAAGAAAATCACTGGAATTAGTAGGTGTGTCCAAACTTTTGACTGTAACTGTACATTTTACCGACACAGTATATTTTACAAGTTGTTTTTTGTTTGTTTTTAGTCCCATCCTTCAGGTCCACTCAACCCCTCCCATCTGTCTCTGAACACCATCCAGTTTTGATTCTATTTACCATATATTTTTCAACTGTGCTGTGGTGTTTCACAAAATTGCTGAACCTTCCTATTCTCATAGATTCCACAAGTAAATGTTGTAATTCTTCAACCATTCCCGAACCTGCAACCCAAAACAAACTAAATATGGACAGTCCCAAAACAAATGATTCATGGATTCTGTCTCTTTGCAGGAAAATTTGCAGAACTGAGATGGTTGTATTCCCCACCAAAGGTAGCTGATGACCGCTAGCAGTGGCTAGCTGACTACTAGCTAGTATCTAGTTAGCTGACTACTAGCTAGTATCTAGTTAGCTGGCTAGCTTCTGTTGGGAGTTCCGGTTCAAAAGAAAATAGCAGATCCATACCACATTGGGTGAGGCGGATTGCAGGAGAGTATGTTGAAGTTGAGGTTAAGAAAAATATTTAAAATATATGCGAAGAAAAAAAGATATAAAAAGAAATATACATGGGACACGACAAGACGAGGACGAAAGACGTCTGACATGCTGCGCCAACTTGGATAACATTGACTTAAAGTACTTTGCTTCCTCTTTCAAAATATTGTTTGTTGAATTATGGGTGACTCTGTCATTTGTAACAAGTTTCAATAAATTATTTTTGGTAGCATTTCTATGTTGAAAATGTAAAACTTATTTGGTGTATTTTTCCCCATATTCCATCCAGTTAGGCTTAATTTATTTTATATATTACAATGTCCCATACAATAAGGGGTTCTGCTGTACCTATGTTATGTAGAAAAAAAATCTGTTATAAATTCTTGTTCTGGTTTAAAACTAGCTTGGTCAGGATATTTGTGACGGACCGGCTTTATTCGGTCTTATGTAGCAACATTTAAAATTGTGGTTTTTACATTGAATAAAAGTAGAGACTCAGAACTAGAAAATTATATCATACACTACAGTTGAGGAACAATGGGAAAGTAATTCTGGTTTGAAAGTTGATCAACTTGTTACCTCACTTTTGAGAAAATGGCCTGTGAATATGTTGGTACTACAACTGGAGAGCGCTTCTTTGTCTACACCCATTCAGCATCATTCACACCCTCTTAACTTCTCTAGGGTAGGTGAGACGCTAACGTCCCACCAGGCCAACATCCTGTGAAACTGCAGAGAGCTAACATTTTAAATACACCATTCGTTGTATTAAACATTCTTGTAAATACATGTATCTTACATCATTTAAAAGATGAACGTCTTATTAATCCAGCCGCTGTGTCAGATTTCAAAAAGGTTTACTGCAAAAGCAAACATGCAATTTTCTGAGGACGGCACCCCACACACAAGTATTACTAGCATTTTCCAACCAAGCATTAGCGTCACGAAAGTCAGAAATAACAATAAAATCAATCGCATACCATTGAAGATCTTCCTCTGGTGACAATGCCAAGTGTCCTAACTACACAGTGAATGTTCGTTTTGTTTGATAAAATCTATTTTTATAGCCTAACACGAAACATTTGTAAACCGGTTGCGTCGTGATTTCCGTCTCATTCAACTTTGGACGAAGCGTTCGTGGTAATTACACACACTAAACCAACGTTTATCCAGTCATGGTTGGTTTCATTGCAATCCTCTGGTTGTTACTAACACAACCATACATGATGGCTCTTTTCCCTGGACGTAATTGACCGAAACAAATGACCTCATTGCGCACCAATGGTAGGACCGGTCTATCGTTGATTGACTGTATTTTGGCCCAATGACCACTGATCATCTTGAAATCTAGCTTGGAAGATAGCCAATGAGCTGAGGTAAACGGCAATATGTAATGGTTATACGTTTGAAGACCAGCCTTTGGCGTAAACTCTGGCGTAAAAGAGGTTAATTCGCCATTGCAAATCCTACTTGACGGAGCCACGAGTGTTACGCATAGCAGTACATATTCAATAGCATTTTCAACAAGTTTATATATTTAAATTATGGCGAATAAATCAGGAAAAGCTAAAACAAGGTCTAGATATACAGATTTAACCCAAATTATAGAGGACATTGATAGAGACAGCCCCCCATCTCACAGCTAGCCTTCAGGGAGATGCTCATCCAGGAGCTTGCTAGCTACAGCAAGTCCACTGCAGCACCTTCTGCTCCGTCAACCAGTGGTGTTCACCTGCCCAGATTCATCTCTGCAGGCATGAATGTGCCTCAGGGCAAAAATGGCACAGTGGGGAGGCGACGTTGTGCCCTTTGTCACAGGAAATGCCCCATCACCTGCACCACCTGTTCAGTAAGCCTCTGCTTTACAGCAGAAAGAGACTGCTATGGGACATGGCACCAGGACTGAGGGCTGAGGGTCTTCACAATATTTATCTATTTATTTATTTATAAAATATACAATATTGTAAATAGAAAATGTGTAAATAGTTACCCTTGTTATTTGTTTGTTTGTTTATTATTATTATTATTTTTTATATATATTTTTTCATATATATTTATTTTTTGGGGTGTGTTAGAATAGCATTTATGTATTTTGTATATAGTTATTTCCTTCAAAATGTATCACTGTACCAATTCGGCCACTTGGGTACATTTGGGTACATTTGTGTGGGACACCTGGGTGACTTCATGCTCAATGTCATGTAGCTCGCTCATTTTTGAAGTTATCAGTCTAAAACTTTGCTCAGCTATTGTTGCCATCTTATGTTCTTCATTCAAATCATCCACAGCATCCTATCTGTATGTGTGGCTGTTCTTGGTCATTTGAAAGATGATGCAGCAACAATAAAAAACAGAAAACGTATGTTTATTTCCTTGTATTTTCTTCTACCAGATCTATTGTGTTAAATTCTCCTACATTCAATTCACATTTCCACAAAAGTCAGAGTGTTTCCTTTCAAATGATACCAAGAATATGCATATCCTTGGTTCTGGGCCTGAGCTACAGGCAGTTAGATTAGGGTATGTCTTTAGGCGGAAATTGAGAAGAAGGGGGGGTACCCCAAAGAAGTTTTAAGCTCCAGCCCCACCCATCTCTTTAAGGGTTGATCTGAGCGTTCTTTCCTAACAACAGCAGTCAAGCACTGACCATTTTACTCACCCTAGCAGAGCTGGTTAGGCTGTTTTTATGTTATCAAGAGCGTTGGTGGCGGCAACTGTGCTGCTGGCAATAATTTATGCTTTTTTGACACCGGCCATATTCAATGGGTGTTGAGCGTTCGTAAATTTGTCAGTTATTCTGCTCTCTGGCACACTCAGACGAGAGTGCTCTGAAATTGGAGTAGATAGCCAGAGCGAATTTACCAGCTACGTCTGTCAACAGTTTTCACAGGGACATCATTAACATTCTATTGAAATTGTTACTTGCCTAGTGGACTCTTTTGTTAAGACATGTAGCTAGCTTGCTAGCTAGCTAAACAATGAACCATAATCCCAACTCATGACTTTACTACCCTGTATGAATCTCCAGGTAGCTCACCAACCAGGTTCAATGAAAATTAGAAACATGTAATATTTTTAAATGTAGCTAGCTAGACTATCTTACCTGTATACATGGACGGACGCTTCTCACACTCTGTCATGGATGCCATGCTTGCCCCTAGTTGGAAGATGTAATCCTTAGCTATCATACTCTAATTCCACTGATTTCAAAACTTGGTCCTCCAGAAAGTGGAGAGAAACACTTATACAGTTCTACTACGCGATATATATATAAAAAAGCCACGTTAGACAGGATTACTTACACATACTGACCAGCTCAAATATACAGAAGCGTTGGCAGACCTATCCGAACTCATATCTCAGCATGTCCAGCCCACTCATTATCTCAGCCAATCACGGCTAGCTGGAAGTTTGCTGCCTTTTTCTGTGGCTAAACCAACTAGGCTCATAATTTAACAATTTTAGTTGTATTTACAGATGGCATACAAGTTTGTTATTAAGGCACATGAAAGTTCACATGTTCCAGAAGGCATCTCTGCCAAAAAACACATTTTGATTTAAAAAAAAGTTTACGCTCAAATGGCTCTCCTGTGAAGTAGTGACGTGCGACATACACCTAGTTTCCTGAAACGAGTCACATTTAAGCCTCCTTATATCCACTCGTTCCATTATATCCATGATATTCGTGATTTCCTTAAGCCTCTCTTTCTAGATCCTTAGTTATCCTGATTAACCTAGGTGTTGTTAACGCTGACCCCTATAAAAACAAAGAGAGTTGCACACTCCATATGTAAAACGTCCCAGTAATTTGGGTAAAAATTGTGTAAAAAAACACCAACGTTTCGGCATCACTGTGCTTTCTTCAGCATCACTGTGCTTTCTTCAGCATCACTGTGCTTTCTTCAGCATCACTGTGCCTTCTTCAGCATCACTGTGCTTTCTTCAGCATCACTGTGCTTTCTTCAGCATCACTGTGCTTTCTTCAGCATCACTGTGCCTTCTTGACCCTGAAGGCACAGTGTTGCTGAAACATGAGTGTTTTTTTACACAATAAATTACCGGGAGGTTATACATATGGAGTGTGCGACTCTGTTTTTATAGCGTACAGTTTTATTATCCGTTAGTCAGCACCTCTACACTAAATAATTATCTCTGGGTGTGCACCAGCTCATGCTTTTTGTTAACACTGACCCCAACACTCCCCATCCAGCGACTAGTGCTGCACTGCCCGCTCTCTGCTTCCCCCCCCCATTCTGCCACCCACTTCACACTCTCTCCTCTGGCTGTCTCTAGTTAAGCTGTGATGATTGTGATGAGTAAGAGCTGGCCTGGGGTCAGGGTTGTATAACATGGTCACAGTTAGGGTTCTATTCAATCTGTATCGCTAACTTACAGGAAGCTAAGACAAACAACTGGGAACAGCTGTTTGCCTAATTAGGAAAGAAGGGATAAAAGCATTCAGTGCGCGAATAAAGCATTCATCGTTCGGAAACAGAGGTTTTCACAGTTCTTTATTCAGATTTACTGGGAACAGGAACAGAAGGTGATACGGAATTTTAGTATAAATACAGGAAGCTACATTTTTACATATATATATTTTTTTTAAATAGAAAATATTTTCAGAAAATCTCAATAATTTTGGATTAGCACAAAAAGATCAAACAAGATTGTCTTCAGTAGGTCAGTTGTTGCCTCTGTAGTGGTGATGGTTTCTCTCCATAGCTAGGTCCATCTTGGGAATTATACATGAGTGTAATACTAAGCCTTTATAATAATAAGACCGTGAGGCTATGCACTGCCCTATGGACTTACAGTACTTATTGATGTAAGCAATTACAAAACTGTGTTCTAAATGTGTTTTTTCTTTTACATGTGTAGGGGTTAATATTTAGGTTAAAGTCTGACACTGTAGCTCGCTCTCTCTGTCTCTGTCTCTGTCTCTGTCTCTGTCTCTCTCTGTCTGTCTCTCTCTGTCTGTCTCTCTCTGTCTGTCTCTCTCTGTCTGTCTCTCTGTCTGTCTCGCTCCGTCTCTGTCTCTGTCTCTCTCTGTCTGTCTCTCTCTGTCTCTGTCTCTCTCTCTGTCTGTCTCTCTCTGTCTCTGTCTCTCTCTCTGTCTGTCTGTCTCTCTCTGTCTCTCTCTCTCTGTCTGTCTCTCTCTCGTCTCTCTCTCTCTGTCTGTCTCTCTCTGTCTCTCTCTCTGTCTGTCTCTCTCTCGTCTCTCTCTCACTGATTGCATCCATTGTGTGTGGCTATCTGTCTGTATGTGATACCATGAACATAGCATAAGAGTGATACACCACATTGTGGTAGTTATAACGATGAAACACTGTCAATACAGTACAGTGTCAATAAAGATTCAATTTATGTGAATCAGAAATGGCACCCTATTCCCTATATAGTGAACCCATAGGGCTCTAATCAAAAGTAGTGCACTATATACACTTAAAAAGGGTTTCAAAAGGGTTTTTCAGCTGTCCCCATATGAAAGGCATTTTTCTCTGTGGAAAGAGTTCTTCATGGAACCCAAAAGGGTTTTACCTGGAACCAATAAGGGTTCTTCAAACGGTTCTCCTATGGGGATAGCCAAAGAACCCTTTTAGGTTCTACATAGCACCTTTTTTCTAAGAGTGTAGTCAGACACCCTGGGGGTTTCTCTAGGCAGAGTCCTGCGAACAGAAACCTTTTAGGTGTCTCACAAAAAGTGAGGTTGAAAATGAAAGTTCAGGTGTCTGATGATGCTATTAGAGAAGATGTGTAAGGTGACACGGTGTCAAATTTATCACACCACAGGGCTTCAAGGGAACAGATTAACCATGACCCAGAGGTCATTCTTCAGAAGTGTTTGTGTGTGTGTGTGCGCTGTGTGAGTGAGTGATTCAACTAGGAATAAAGTAAAATTGTGTTTGATGTGTAAAGTTCAGTAGCCTCAGAACACTCAAGGCTGTCAGTTAAAATACAAAGCCAATCTATTCAGCAGCACTGCACAGCACAATTACGCAACAAGGCCAGCAGTGAAGGATCACACTATTTTATTTCGCTTTTATTTTTGAAGAGCCAACAGCAGTATCTACTTCCCCTCTATATGGCTCCACCTTGCGTAATCCTTCTGTTTTGTCTTTCATCTAATACATAATTGTTGAATGCAGCAGGGCAGGGGAAGATGGCCATTCTCCACTTGACTTTAGGACTGACAGAGAGGCATTGGCCACACGACAGGTACAGGATGGAAAATGGATGACACTCAGAGCTCCAGCTGGGTAGAAATGATCAGCCACAGTTATGGCCAGCCGACGACCCTGCCATATGCCAGTGGATGGAGGCTGCTGGAGGGGGGCAGTTGGGGTTGTCCTGTCCTGCATTGGCATTGCCCAACTTCAAAATGAAGGAGAGATGGATGAGGGAATTAGTATAGGAATGGACACCACTATGGCCACCTTTTCCCCATTAAAAACCACTAGGCCTGCCTAGGGGACACTGAGACAGAAAAGTGGTGAATTTATGGCTTGGCAGTCAGGAATGTCCTTGGCCTTGTCTGACCATAATGATGGATGAAGAAGGTTAGTCTATGAACAGGCTATTCAATGGCCATATTTTCCAGTGACAATCCTAGCAGAATTGGAAACTGTAGCGGGGGCAAGTAGGGTGCTAGTTTGGTTTGGTCTGGCCTTGTCTTACCTAACCTAACCACAAAACAAGGTGTGATGAATGACAGAATCAGCACCTGTATATCAATACATTTACATCTAATGCCACTCCCCTTAGAAATGTATAGATGAGTTACATGCCAGAGATACTGGAGACTAGCAGAGCAGTTGGGATGGGTAGCTTGTGGCTACTAAAGATCAATACAGGATATACAGAGAGAGACATAAAGCAAAGAGTGTGAGAGGCAGAACAGTGCCAGAGGGACCACACAGTGCCAATGTGGTTGGGGAATGCCAAAGGGGGTGGTAGGATGAAATTGCATTGGCAGATGAGGGTGTATTAGATCATGTTAAATCAACAACAAAGCACAGTTTTCCTCATCAGCCAATGCAAATTTTGAATTAACATTGCATTCTGGGTTAGGCCAACTGAGACGAGTGTGTTTCTATGTGGATTGGATTGTATAATTGCTGTTTGATGGAACACAACATTGCAAAAGTGTGTGTGTGTTTGTATCTCTCCCAGAGGGAGCATTCTCAGATCGTGCATTGCCTTGGCCCCGCTTGTGCTTGCGTGGAGAAGGACATCAAAGAAGGCCTGCAGCAGCCCTTTTCTCACTCCCTCACCCTCTCTCTTTCCATCTTTCTCTACCACGCCTCTCTACATCAGTATGCAACTGGATAATCTCTCATATTCCCTTGCTCCCACCCAAGGGTCTGAAGGTTTACTCTCCAAAGCAAATGTTTGTTTTGTTGTGTGTTTTCTTTCTTCTTGTGGGTTTTTACATCTCTGACCTCCAGTAGACTGTTTTGGTGCCAAGTATTGTAACTACCCAGCAAACATGTCCACACTGGCATCAGGGCTGTAAATAATGTCAGTGGAATTGTGTTTAGATATTTTTACAAATTAATAAAAAGCTGAAATGTCTTGAGTCAATAAGTACTCAACTCCTTTATTATGGCAAGCCTAAATAAGATCAGGAGTAGAACATTCTTTAACAAGTCACATAATAAGTTGCATGAACTGTGTGCAATAGTGTTAAACATGATTTCTATCTGTAAGGTCCCTCAGTTAAGCAGTGAATTTCAAACAGAGTCAACCACAAAGACCCGGGAGGTTTTCCAATGCCTCACAGAGAAGTGCACCTATTGGTAGATGGTGTTAAACATGATTTCTATCTGTAAGGTCCCTCAGTTAAGCAGTGAATTTCAAACAGAGTCAACCACAAAGACCCGGGAGGTTTTCCAATGCCTCACAGAGAAGTGCACCTATTGGTAGATGGGTAACAAAAAAACTAAACAAACATTGAATATCTCTTCGAGCATGGTGAAATTATTACACTTTGGATGGTGTATCAATACACCCAGTCGCCACAAAGATACAGGCGTCCTTCCTAACTTAGTTGCCGGAGGGGAAGGAAACCGCTCAGGGATTTCACCATGAGGCCAATGGTGACTTTAAAACAGTGAGTTTAATGACTGATTGGAGAAAAGCGCAGGCAAGCTAAGCGCAGGCAAAATTCTAGAGGAAACCTTGTTGTTTGCTTTTCACCAGACACTAGGAGATGAATACACCTTTCATCAGGACAATAACCTAAAACACAAGGCCTAATGAATGTACACTGGAGTTGCTTGCCAAGAAGACAGAAAATGTTACAGTTTTGATTTAAATCTACTTGAAAATCTATGGCAAGACCTGCAAATGGTTGTCTAGCAATGAACAACCAATTTGAAGAATTCTGAAAATAATGGGCAAATGTTGCACAATTCAGGTGTGGAAAGCTCTTAGAGACTTAGCCAGAAAGAGTCACAGCTGTAACGCGCGCTACCAAAGTTGCTTCTACAAAGTATTGACTCAGGGGTGTGAATACTGTAACGTAGATGCAAGGAGTCAGGCACAGATGGTGAGTTTAATCATGGAGAGTTACAAAAACAAGATACGCGTCTGGACATAAAAACTGAACCAATACTGTCTGAAGAGTGATGTTAGGGAGTGCTAGATAAAGGGGGAGTAATCAGGGTAGTGATGGAGTCCAGGTGTGCTTCATGATGGGGCGCAGGTGTGCGTAATGAGGGTTGCCAGGTGTGTGTAATGATGGGTTGCCAGGACCGGTGGTTAGTAGAGCGGCGACGTGGATCACCAGAGAGGGGGAGCGGGAGTAGACGTGACAAATACTTATATAAATTAGATGTTTTCTGTATAAAATGTTCAATACATTTGCAAAAATGTCCAAAAACATGTTTTCATTTGGTTATTTTAGGATGTTGTGTGTACATGGGTGAGAAAAAAATCTATTTAATCAATTTAGTTTGACAGCAAAATTTGGAATAAGTCATGGGGTATGAATACTTTGAGGGCACTGTATGTCTTTCCTCAAACTAAATAGTGTTTACTATTTACCATTGGAAGTGGTAGCAACATTTGAAATTGTGTTATTTTACATTGGATAAATGTAGAGACTCAGAGCTAGAAAATGGTATTTCATACATTGCAGTTGAGGAACAATGGGAAAGCAATTCTGCTTTGAAAGTTGATAATCTTGTAACCTGAGAAATGGCCCTTGAATGTTTTGGTACCTACTGGAGAGCTCTTCTTTGTCTACACCCATTCAGCAACCTTCACACCCTTTTAAGCTTTAGCCCCACCCATCTCTTTAAGGATTCACATGTGAGGCTATGTACTAATCAACCAAAGATTTCAAGACTAAAGGCTGGTTTATACTAGGGGTGAGTTCATAAATTTGATCTGGAGTGCCAGCTTGTGCTCTGGGCATTCGTAAACTGAGAGTGTTGTCAGATTGGCCGTTCGTAATTGGCCGTTCAGAGCGCACCCTGGACGCTCTGGGCGAAAAGTAGGGTTGATCCAAGCGTTCTGACCTTACAACAGCAGTCAAGCACCCAAGCTAACTGGCTAACGTTGGCTAGCTTGCTAGCTACTTCCAGACACAAATGAGAGAACAGCTCACCTTGACCATTTTACTCACCCTAGCAGAGCTGGTTAGGCAGTTTTTATTTTATCCAAAGCGTTGGTGACTGCAACTGTGCTGTTGACAACAATTTTATTACGCTTTTTTTGCCAACATTTGCTGAGACCGGCCATATTCAACGGTTGTTAAGTGTTCGTAAATTCGTAAATTATTCTGCGCTCTCGCACACTCAGACAAGAGTGCTCTGAAATCAGAGTAGATAGCCAGAACGAATTTACCAGCTACGTCTGTCGACAGTTGTCGCAGTGACATCATAAACATTCTATTGAAATAGATATTTGCATAGTGGAGTCTTTTGTTTAGACATGTAGCTAGCTAGCTAAACAATTAACCATAATCGCAGCTCATAACGTTACTACCCTGCATGAATCTGCAGGTAGCCAACCAAACAGGTTCAACGTTAGCTAGCTAACTTTAGGCTAGCAATGCAAATGGCTCTGAGATACGAATAATATTACTACACAGATCATACACGTAACGTTAGCTAGCTAGCCAGCCAGCTAACATTAGCTAGCTAGCAAACAGTACACTAATTTGAAATGAAAAATACTTTCTGACAAAATTAGAAATTTGTAATATCTGAAAATGTAGCTAGCTAGACTCCCTTACCCATATACATGGATGGACGCTTCTCCCTCTCTGTCACAGATGCCATGGTTTCAATACTCGGTTCTCCAAAAAGTGGAAACCAACACTTATGCATTTCTATTACGTGATATATATATATTTAAACACGTTAGGAAGGATTACATACACATATTGACCAGCTCATATGATAGACAGAATAATGATACATGGGAGACCAATCCGAACTCATCTTTCGGTATGTCCAGCCCACTCATTATCTCAGCCAATATTGGCTAGCGGGAAGGTTGCTGCCTTTTTACGTGGCTAAACCAACTAGGCTCATAATTTAAAAATTGTATAAGTATATACAGATGGATAGAAGTTTGTTATTATGGCACATGAGTGTTCATATGTTCCACGAGGCATTTCTGCCAAAAAACGCATTTTGGTGGTGGCAGAATCATGTCGTGGTAATTAAACCTGATCGAACATCTCTGGAGAGACCTGAAAATAGCTGTACAGCGACGCTCCCCATCCAACCTGACAGAGCTTGAGAGGATCTGCAAAGAAGAATAGGATAGACTGCAAATACAGGTGTGCCAAGCTTGTAGCGTCATACCCAAAAAGACTTGAGGATGTAATCGCTGCCTTAGGTGCTTCAACAGAGTACTGAGTAAAGGGTCTGAATACTTATGTAAATGTGATATTTCAGTTTTTATTTATTTATTTTCAAAAATGTATTAAAAAAAAACGTTTTTGCTTTGTCATTATGGGGTATTGTGTGTAGATTGATGAGGGAAAAAATGATTACATCAATTTTAGAATAAGGCTGTAACTTAACAAAATGTGTAAAAAATCAAGGGGTCTGAATACTTTCTGAAGGCACTGTAAATGTGTATATATATACATATACATATATATATATACAGTACCAGTGAAAATGTTGGACACACCTACTCATTCAAGGGTTTTTCTTAATTTTTTATATTTTCTACCTTTTAGAATAATAGTGAAGACATCAAAACTATGAAATAACACATATGGAATTGTGTAGTAACCAAAAAAGTGTCAAACAAATCAAAATGTATTTTAGATTTTAGAGTCTTAAAACTAGCCACCCTTTGCCTTGATGACAGCTTTGCACACTTTTGGCATTCTCTCAACCAGCTTCATGAGGAATACTTTTCCAACAGTCTTGAAGGAGACCCCACATATGCTGAGTACTTACTTGTTGGTTGCTTTTCCTTCACTCTGCGGTCCAACTCATCCCAAACCATCTCAATTGGGTTGAGGTGGGGTGATTGTGGAGGCCATGTCATCTGATGCAGCACTCCACCACTGTCCTTCTTGGTCAAATAGCCCTTACACAGCCTGGAGGTGTGTTGGGTCATTGTCCTGTTGAAAAACAAATGATAGTCCAACTAAGCGCAAACCAGATGGGATGGCATATTGCTGCAGAATGCTGTGGTAGCCATGCTGGTTAAGTGTGCCTTGAATTCTAAATAAATCACAGACAGTGTCACCAGCAAAGCACCCCCCACCATCACACCTCCTCATCCATGCTTCACGATGGGAACCACACCGTTCACCTACTCTGCGTCTCACAAAGACATGGCAGTTGGAACCAAAAATCTCAAATTTGGACTCATCAGTTCAAAAGACAGATTTCCACCAGTCTAATGTCCATTGCTCGTGTTTCTTGGCCAAAGGAAGTATCTTATTATTATTGGTGTCCTTTAGTATTGGTTTCTTTGCAGCAATTCGACCATGAAGGCCTGATTCACACAGTCTCCTCTGAACAGTTGATGTTGAGATGTGTCTGTTACTTGAACTCTGTGAAGCATTTATTACATTTACATTTACATTTAAGTCATTTAGCAGACGCTCGTACCTCTAATGAACTTATCTTATCAGAGGTAACTCTGGGTCTTCCTTTCCTGTGGCGGTCCTCTGAGAGCCAGGTTAATCATAGCGCTTGATGGTTTTTGTGACTGCACTTGAAGAAACGTTAAAAGTTCTTGATTGACTGTCATTTCTCTTTGCTTATTTGAGCTAGTCTTGCTATAATATTTACTTGGTATTTTACCAAATAGGGCTATCTTCTCTATATAACCCCTAACTTGTCACAACACAACTGATTGGCTCAAACACATTAAGAAGGAAAGATATTGACAAGGCACACCTGTTAATTGATATGCATTTCAGGTGATTACCTCATGAAGCTGGTTGAGTGAAAATAAAGAAAAACCCTTGAATGAGTAGGTGTCCAAACTTTCAACTTGTACTGTATATTTTTATTATTATTATTATAAAACATTATTTTTTAGAACCGAGGTCTGAACCTCAGTGTCCTTATTTGGCATGATTTGGGCCCAGGGCTAAAATAATGTCCCTATGTAGTCTGACGACATTGGGCCGATGCGTCTTTGCTCATCGGCTTCACATTGTGTCCAAGGCAGGTTTCCCCAAGGGCAGACCTCTCTTTGCCTGAAATAACCCCACCCTTTGGATTGGCTGCCCTTATTTGGACTTTTGGGGCCCAATATGAGCTCATGTTATTGGCCTTATGTGTTTTACCCACCCTGTGCCAATTTATGCATACATCCATAGCTCTGTCTATGATTTCCAGGGTGGTGACATTTTCCCGGCCTCATCCCTCAGCTTTTTACAAAAACACTTGGGGTACAGCTTTGTTATTGTTTGAACTGCAGATTGCCTCTGAGGTATGTAGTTTAGCACCTATTATAGTTTCGCAACTGTATTTATTTTTATTTTACCCTTATTTTACCAGGTAAGTTGACTGAGAACACATTCTCATTTACCGCAACGACCTCGGAATAGTTACAGGGGAGAGGAGGGGGGATGAATGGGCCAACGTAGAAAGGTGAAGAAAGTAGAGCAATCGAGATGAGGAAGTAGAAATGACAGAGAGGGATGGGGAAAAGGACAAGCACAGGGGAATAGTGAACAGAGCAGAGATGGAAGCAGAGGAGTGGAATAGCCTAAAGGAGAGAAATGTCTTTGAAGTGGCACAAAATGTTTTAAAATTATTTTTGCATGAAGCATAGTTCTCTCTTCCTTCCTTCCATAGCCATTTGACCAGAGTGGCAATCCATTTTATGTGGCATATGGAAGATATCATTCAATTTAATACTTGTAATATTAACTGGAGGAGACAGTAATAGGCAATTCCACGGTAACAGAATTGCGCTGAGACTCACTTAAAATTTTTCACTTAATATTTATGCTAAACAAAAAACATTGATTTGAAAGTTTAACAAACGTACAACTCCATGCACAAGGACTACCTTTAACAATTTACACTAAAAATGTTGCAAAAACACATTCACTGGATGAATTGTGCAGTAACGGAATTCAGGTGAACATTTTTTATATGACCACATTTTCCAAAAACTCTGTAAAATATCTGCTCTGAATTAAGATTCAAAGACGTCTGCCGAAAGAATGGGGTGTCAGCTATGTATGACATCACACATTGACTTTGAAAACATCTATTTTGGTTATTGAACTACAGTAAGTGAAGTGGAATTACACCCGGTAACGGAATTGCGGTAACGGAATTTCATCATGGGTCCACAATCTGTACCACACAGAAATAATTATGGATATTCATGTAATTCTCTTCATGGTGATGTATCCTATATTGGTACACAAAGGTATACATATGCAATATCCTCTCCTGCACATTTGGGGTATTATTCTACACACTGGCTATTATTTTAATTAGCTCTGCCCCCAAACAAGACCAAATCTGAACCAATCATAAATGTCTATGTGTCATAAGTTTGGACATCAAAGTACAGCACAGTAGAGCTCAGTAGAGTACATCAGAGTACAATAGAGTACAGCACAGTAGAGTTCAGTACAGTACATTAGAGTAGAGTACAGCACAGTCGAGTAGAGTAGAGTAGAGTAGAGTAGAGTAGAGTAGAGTAGAGTAGAGTAGAGCACAGCACAGCACAGTAGAGTTCAGTACAGTACATTAGAGTAGAGTATAGCACAGTATAGTACAGTACAGTACAGCAGGGCATAGTAGAGTTCAGTACAGTACAGTAGAGTAGAGTTCAGTACTGCAAGGTACTGTAGAGTAGAGTACAGTACAGTACAATACAGTACATTATAGAGGGAAAATGGCTGGTCTGAGGTAAGGCCTAGCATTGGAACAATTTAGACTTGACGAATATGAATATTAGTACGCAGGCTGAGGTGGAAATTAACTGCCATTCAAAATGAGGAGCAAATCAAGGGGAATGTAAAGTACATGGGGCATGCTAATATGCTAACGCTAACAATCTTCTGCCCCGTGGCCACTGCACAGTACAGACACATACTTTCTTTTGTCTTGGCAAAGCGGGGGTGATTTGACACAATGATTGTTTTCACAGGCCAATTAGGAGCTGTGCACCTTTTCTCATCCAATTAGCTGGGTGACGAGCGATCGGGTGAGGCAGCTCTGAGACTGCATGTTTTAACATCCTGCATGCTAACGACACAGCAGATCAGTCTGGGAAATCCTGCTCCCATCATTCTCGTAAATATATTCTCTTAAGTCTTCTCCTAAAGATACATCGCCTTTCTAAGTCCCTTAACCTCCAAGAGTCGATTGACAACTGGTGCGTCAAACTAAGTAACATAATATAATTTAAGCTAGAGATATAAGATAGAGATATATGCATATTTTGGATGCGTCTCAATCCAGCGCATCCGCCGATGTCGCACTTCCGCATCTGGGGTGAAAGGTGGCAGAGCTAGAGCGGTTTTGTCAGACCATGAGACACCTCGATGTCTCATGAGACGTCCGTAGCATCTGAATGGTTTGGCCTACAAACGAATACTACGACCCCCACAAGTGTCAGGGGACTCGTTTGAAGTCGGTACCGTCGACGTGCTAACTTCTGTTTGTAGTGTCCAAACCATTTGGGCTATAAACTAATGGGACCCCACAGTAGAAAGGGGAGATTCTCAAGAACACAAAAGTGTTCTGTTCTCCGTTTTGCTCTACAACCCCCACAACTGTCACCGGACTCGTCTGAAGGTAATCGGTACTGGTTAAAAAAAACGAATGAGGTTAAATATGTGTAAAATATATATATGTGTTTTTTTTCTTCTGATTTCCTATATCACCTACATATAGTACAGCCACTTAAACACCTTGTTTCTTATGATGTATTTTTATACTGTCAATTATGAATGTGTTATTCAATGTGTTTCTCTGGGCTATAGTAGTGAAGTCCAAAATCAATATTTTTTTTATTTTTTTTTATACCTAAAGGTGTCCTAAAATTAAAAATCAAATAGCTAAATGATTCATAGTACAAGCCATTTTAAAACAATTCCACATGTAAACTTAGAACAAATGCAATTTTAAACACTAACCATAACCTTTAACTTCACACTAACCCTAGCTTCATGTGAACACCCCGGTTCAACCCTAACCCTAGCCTCAACCACAACACTAACACTAACCCTAGATTCATGTGTACACCCGGTTGCACCCTAACCCCAAACCTATCCCTAGCCTCGACCCAACCCTAACCCTAGCCTCCAACCTAACCGTAGCCACAATCCTAACCCTTAGCTCTAACCCTAGCCTCAAACTTAAAGGCTAGGGATAGGTTTGGGGTTAGGGATGAAGCTCTAACCCTAGCCTCAAACTTAAAGGCTAGGGATAGGTTTGGGGTTAGGGATGAAGCTCTAACCCTAGCCTCAAACTTAAAGGCTAGGGATAGGTTTGGGGTTAGGGATGAAGCTCTAACCCTAGCCTCAAACTTAAAGGCTAGGGATAGGTTTGGGGTTAGGGATGAAGCTCTAACCCTAGCCTCAAACTTAAAGGCTAGGGATAGGTTTGGGGTTAGGGATGAAGCTCTAACCCGAACCCTTTCCCTTGATAAAGGACCAATAATCTAATGTGTTGTGGTCTCTCCTCTGTAGGGAACGTGTTTGTGGTGAGCCTGGCCTTTGCTGACCTGGTGGTTGCCTTCTACCCCTACCCCCTGGTGCTCTACGCCATCTTCCATGACGGCTGGTCGCTGGGAGAGACACAGTGCAAAGTGACTAAGACCTGTCTGTCTGTGTGCTGTCTTTCTCTCTAGCCCTGTTTATACCTGGTTCTAACATGTTTCCTTTGTCCTGATATTGTCCACATTCTGATTGTGCCCACATTTTTAGACAGGTGTATATGATTAGAACTCAGATTATGATATGACTGTGATCTGATCTTCCTGACCGTCTCTGGAGGTAGTCAAGTACATATTGCATATATAATGTGTGAGTTAAATGTATGTTTGTGTGTGTATACGGATGACAATCTTATTTGGACAAGATCAGGACAAGGCTTCTGTCTGCTTTCTTTGTTTTATTCTGTCTTTCTTTTTTTCTTTCTCAATGTATCTATGCTCGCCTCTTATCTCTCTAGCCCTGATTATACCTGCCTTTAACATGCATCCTTCATTCTGATCTCGACCTGATCTTATCTATTTACACTTATAAGATCTGATCATAATCAGATCACAATGTGTCTTTTAATAGTCTACACTAAAAATGTGTGTCAGAACCAGGTATAAACAGTGCTTCTGCCCCCCCCCCCCCCTCCCTCTCTCTCTCTAGGTCAGTGGTTTCCTGATGGGCCTGAGCGTCATCGGCTCCATCTTCAACATCACCGGCATCGCCATCAACCGCTACTGCTACATCTGTCACAGCTTTGCTTATGATAAGCTCTACAGCTATCGCAACACCCTCCTACTGGTGGGGCTCATCTGGCTCCTCACCATCCTGGCCATCATACCAAACTTTTTTGTAGGGTCACTCCAGTACGACCCCAGGGTATATTCGTGTACCTTTGCTCAGGCCGTCAGTACATCGTACACCATCACTGTGGTGGTGATTCATTTCTTCGTGCCCATCGCCGTGGTTACCTTCTGCTACCTGAGGATCTGGATCCTGGTCATCCAGGTGAGGAGGAAGGTGAAGTCAGAGGTGAAGTCTCGACTCAAACCCAGCGACATGCGCAACTTCATCACCATGTTTGTGGTGTTCGTGCTCTTCGCCATCTGCTGGGCGCCGCTCAACTTCATTGGGCTGGCCGTGGCCATCGACCCGGAGACGGTGGCGCCACGGATCCCCGAGTGGCTGTTCGTGGTCAGCTACTTCATGGCGTACTTCAACAGTTGCCTTAACGCCATCATCTACGGCCTGCTCAACCAGAACTTCCGTAAGGAATACAAACGGATTATCATGGCCATGTGGATGCCTGGTCTGTTCTTCCAGGAGGCGTCACAGGGGGGTACAGAGGGTATGAGGAGCAAGCACTCGCCCAGACTGGGACTCAACAACAACGATCACATCAAAGGAGAGGCTTTGTGACGTTGACGCCAAGGTTCTCCACTCCTTTCCCATGTGTTCTGTTTATTTTGTCAGTTGTGGAGTGCCATTTCTCTATTATATCTCACTGACTGCACAGTTGTGCTGTTACCAAAGCCTCAATGAACTCTCGGAATGGTGCGGATTAAAGAGAGAGAGCGAGACATACACAAGAAAAGAGAGAAAGAGAGAGGAGGTGTTGACTGATGATAACTGACTCTGTTATTCACAATTCAAAGAGTGCCATTCATGAAGCATACAGTATACACTACATGACCAAAAGTATGTGAACACCTGCTCATCAAACATCTCATTCCCAAATCATGAGCATTAATAGAGAGTTGGTCTCACCTTTGCTGCTATAACAGCCTCCACTCTGATGGGAAAGCTTTCCACTAGATGTTGGAACATTGCTGCGGGGACTTGCTTCCATTCAACAACAAGAGCATTAGAGAGGTTGGGCACTGATGTTGGGCGATTAGGCCTGGTTCACAGTCGGCGTTCCAATTCATCCCAAAAATGTTCGATGGGGTTGAAGTGAAAAACAGTCCCAGATCATTATTGTTCCTCCACCAAAGTTTACAGTTGGCACTATGCATTGGAGCAGGTAGTGTTCTCCTGACATCTACCAAACCCAGATTCCTCCGTTGGACTGCCAGATGGTGAAGAGTAATTCATCACTCCAGAGAACGCGTTTCCACTGCTCCAATGTCGGCGAGCTTTACACCACTCCAGCCGGTGCTTGGAATTACGGATTGGTAATCTTATGCTTGTGTGCGGCTGCTTGGCCATGGAGGAACAGTTCTTGTGCTGGCGTTGCTTCCAGAGGCAATTTGGAACTGGGTAGTGAGTGTTGCAACCGAGGACAGGCGATTTTTCCACACTACGCGCTTCAGCACTCGGTAGTCCCGTTCTGTGAGCTTGCCTATCACTTTGCGGCTGAGCCGTTGTTGCTCCTAGATGTTTTCACTAAAACAGCACTAACAGTTGACTGGGGAAGCTCAAGCAGTGCAGAAATTTGACTTGTTGGAAAGTTTGTCATCCATTGACGGTGCCACGTTTAAAGTCACTTAGATCTTCAGTAAAGCCATTCTACTGCCAATGTTTGTCTATGGAGATTCGCATTGCTGTGTGTTCGATTTTATTCGCCTGTCAGCAACAGGTGTGGCTGAAATAGCCGAATCCACTGATTTGAAGGGGTGTCCACATACTTTTGTATATATAATGTATGTTCTAACTTATTATGTATCATACTCTTATGTACACCTCAGGCTGTCTGCCTGTTCTCTGCTGCTGTAACAATATGCATTTTAAAGTGGAAGCACCAAAATTATTATTACATTTTTTTTACACCATTACATCCATTGCATTTTTATATAGGACAGTGTATTTAAAGACGCGTTATCTTCACAGTTTCCTCTGTAAGAAAGTTATTTATCACACTTTTTTTTACATTTTCTATATCTATATATTGTTATCATTATGACAATCATTATGACCAGCGTACATTAGCGTAGATCACAATTTGTAAAAATCCTTTTGGTTGTAAATAACAAATAAGTGATGGATCATGCCAACGTTAGGAGCTCACAAGGTCCTACTACTAACTAGGCAATTGGATTGTCAAAAGGTGCCTGATTTTATGCTCATGATCTCAAACAGGAGATTTGCCAAAAACAACCCCTTTACGATTTAACCCAGTTAGTATGGGTTAACTCATTAGGGTTACAGTCAGCATATAGCATTAGGCTTAGAGTTACACAAGGATATAAGACTGAGTAGTCAACTACATTAGATACATCAGCAGATTTTGTAATATCTGTTGACACAGGAATGGGGTGCTATGATGCCCCACGGCAGAGTGTCCTGAAAAACCCTTGCTGGTACATTATAAGCACAACGAAGCTGTTTTAACTCGGATAACATTGTACTTATGCTGTTTACAGGTTTAAACTGTACTCTTAGTAATGCATGAAGACTTATTCTATGCATTTTACACTTCATGTCATTACCTTAAAACACTACAGAAAACCAACTTACTCAATACCAGGGGCGCAACTTTCACTGGGGACGGGGGGGACATGACCTCCTAAATTCTGAAATTGCATTTTTGTCCCCCCCAGTTTTATCATTCCACTGTGATAATAAATGCTGCACAGGTTTGCTTTAGGAACATGCGGACGCCTCAGAGTTGTCGGTTTAGCTGTTTTCTGGTTTTCACTCAGCTGGATTTAGGACCGCACAGACACCACAGAGTGTGCGGACAGGCTGTGTGAACAGAGGCAGCTGCTGTCTGTGTTGTGTTTTTTCTCAGAGTTGTAAAAGCAAACAGAGCAAAAACTGGCTACTCTTTAGTTGACTGATCTAGCTGGCAAGGTAACTGCTGTTTGACAGAAAACAAGTATTTACTCCCAGTGCTGAGCTAGTAGTGTAACTGACATGTTACTTTAGCTAATATTTCATCCTATCTCGACTGAAGTGAATGAACCACTAGCAGCTAGTTAGCTAGCTGGTAACTACCACAGCCAGTTCAGCTCTAGTTAGCTATCTGTCAGGTAGCAGTTTCTAACATCTGTTGTGTGTATGGAAATGTTTTGTAGCCTTTGTTTTTCTCCCATTTCAACAGAAGTACATTTGATAATGTACCATTGTACCATTAGCTAGAGCTAGCCAAAAGGTGGCTAACATTAGCTAGCTAGCTAGCTCACAATCAATCACACCATACCTGAATCAAACGATGAAACCAGCGGCCAAACAACTGAAGACTAGGGCTGTCCATGACCCCAAACAATCCTGTCATCCTGTTCTTTCGCCAATCGATTGGTCAAAATGTTCAAACTTATTTTTACATATATAGAAACACACCCTATGTTTGAATAAAAACAATTACGTATGCACTGAGCTTGTCTGAATCTTTAAGCAGACTGTTTGATTAAATAATTAAGACACACATCTGACTCAAGAAAGAGCCTGATGGTCACACTGTTTAAAAAGATGACAGCGAGTGTCATTGTGACTGGTGCACGTTGTCTTGCTCTTCTCCCTACTGCAGCGAAAAGGCACCAAAGCACAGTAAGTGTTTATTGCACTGTCCATGTTGAAGCTGAAACATAATTTCATCCATTTAGTTTCTTACTTGTTTCTGACTGGAAAGATCTGTTACCAAAGTCCCTAATTTGTTTAGGAAAAACATTCCCTATTCCCTCAACCCATGTTCTATTTATGTGAAACGTGTACGCATCGAATGCATCTGACCAATAGGGTTATACATTGGTTATAACAAACGCCAAACACAGTAACACGTGACAGCAAAATGGATGTGGAGGACGTGAAAAAGAAACTGGAAACGTGTGAATGTTTACTAGTTGCTCAGGAAGGAAAGGAGAAATCTGACCTGTTTAAGATATTTGACTTAGTTGTGGAAACTACTGGAGATAAAAGTAAAAGACGGTGTAGTATTATGTGTGCCAAACTGTTGCTGTTAGATTCGAATATAATACTTTTTTTCTGACAATTTGGAACAGTGTAAACAGTGAATAAGTGTACTAGTCTGTTCTAACAAAGAAAAAAAAATGTATATATAGCCTTTATTACAGCAGTCTAAAACCATTTGCATGCATTCGTGAATTGCGGTTTATTTATTGTTCAGGCTAATTATTGAAAGCTTCCTTTGTTATTGAATTTAAAAACTAAAACGCTTGATTGCATTTCAAAGCATGAACGTCTCATATACTGTGTGATGGCATGAAGGAATGAACGATTGATTGATAGAGTAGCCTATATATTGAAATATAGGCCTAAGTCAGTTACAGAATTAAGACTAAACAGGTTGCGCTCTCAGACCTACAGCTCCATGGTGGTTATACAAGGATACTATACCAAGCCTACTAATGATAACGACATGACGTATTATGGTAATGAGGATCATAATAATAATTGTAATAATAACAATATGAAGGAGATCAAGAAAAAGGATGGCATAGGAGCGAGAGCTGTGCTGCATATTATGTGTGACAAACAGGTGCAGTTAGATTACAATAAAAAATGTCTGCCTCTTTGGAACGGTGTAAACCACACTAAATAAATTATAAGTAATAGCAGTCTGTTCTAATGAACATAAAAATCTAAAGCCTTTATTACAGTCTGGCAAAGATTTAAAAAATCTTGAATGTGAAATTGCTTTATCCAACATTTTACTGTTGCATGAGGCTCGGTGCTCACGGAATTAGTAGGCTAATAAACAGAACTCAAACAGGCAACAGAAGCAAGGTCTGTCTTATTTCTGTAGCTATAAAAGGATGATATGTAAAGCCAGGCACATTTAACAGTTAGGCTTTTGATTATAGACCGAATTAAGTTGGTTTCCCCTCTCCTCAATTTCCTTAGACAATTAGGCTAAGGCAAGGGCTGTTTCCTCATCTCTGCTGCTGCTGCCTCCGTCGCATTGTTCTCATTCTCAATATGCTTGTTAACTTTGCTAATATGCACATAGCAACATAGGGAAAGGCGCCAATTCTAAGGCGCACTGAAGATTATGTTTCAGACCCGCGGACTGCGACCGTATCCAATGCGTTGTTATGAGATAATATTACATTTATTAGTGTTGCACCATTATGTTTACATAATATAACCATACACAATTTCAGTATCACATGTCTTAGTGATGGACTGTGTCCATGGCCGCCGCAATGGATTAGTCCACTGAGACAGGCGCGAATCAGAACGTTGTCTTGTGCACCATGAACATTTTTTTATTGTGACTGCTCGATTTAAGAAATCTCAGTCGACCAACAGCCTATCAACCAAACAACCAACCAGTTGACTAAATGGGGTCAGCCCTACTGAAGACCGATATTCGGATGTTTTTCAGCGCAATGTAAAGTTTTTATTAGTCAGTATAACAATGTAACGTTATTGATCTGTCAGTTTCCCTAGTTAATTCCCTACTTTTCACACTGACACGTAATAAACAGCTCTACAGGCTTCACTGTCATGATGCACTGTCAGTAGACAACACTATGCATATCATGTCTTAGCAGGATCAGATGGCAGACCAGTCTACGGAGCTCAGGTGAATTTTGCAGTATATTATAACAATCAGTGAATGATACAAAGATCCATCTTGAGTTGATAGGTAGGTTACAGTCTGGGATCTGGGAATAATGGTAATTTCAATTATTGAACCGTTGATTCTATTCTTGGTTAATATGTATAAATCTACACCAAGGTAATTCTTTGTCATGCCTCATCTGAGCAGGATCAGATGGTGTCATGGGTCTCATCAGGGCCAGACACCCAGGGAAGGTCAGTCAGCGATGACGCAGAGGTTAACTTTTGCAGACACAAGACTTTATTATCTCTGAGATTGAAACTATTTTAAGGCAGACCTCTAAAGTTGATTTCCAAACTGTATCACGGGTTGATAGAGGCTTTTCCCGATAACACAAAACATGTCAAACAAAAATGTGAAGACCTAAGAGACACTACTGATGATGATGAATGCATACAGATATGTTGAATTCCCAGTCATGTTCTTTAAATCTGAGACATAAATGTCTGCAGTTTAAGACCATCCATAGAACGTTCTATATGCCAAGGAAACTGAATATCACGCACTCAGAAATATAATTATTCTGCTCAAGGTGTAAAGCACAAAAAGGGACATATTTGCATATGTTATGGTCTTGTGAAGGCTGGCTGAATTCTGGAAAAGAGTATGTTATTTCAGCTCAGCATTTCTACAGATTCTCCCTTCTCCCTGTTTGGAAATGTTGATACTGGAGATTGTTGTCTGAAGAACATTTATAGCGGCTAAGAAATGCATTGCCATTAATTAGAAGGTTGGTTATCCTCCCACAATGGATGGAATACATGTTATATAACACTAGATTAGATTTTTTTACCAGATTAAGGCTATACTGTGCAACTTTCATAAAGTCTGGATGCCTTATATGGAATACTGTACGACAAAAGCAATCTGTATTGAAAACATGCCCAAATCAGGGGAGATATTTATTTAGGCAATCCCTAGCTTCTGGGCTGCTCAGTCTTGGCCCTTGGGGTCTGCTGTACTGTTGGTTGTCACTCTGGCCTTGACCTAACACACCTGAATCCAATAATGAATGTTTCACTAAGATCCTGAGTGGGGTGTGTTGGGTTGGGGGGCTGCAGGGCCATGGACCCCTAGGAGCAGGGAGGGTTGACCCAGCTATATTGTGTGCAGGTAAAAAGAGCTCTACAGTGCTATTAGCCCTATGATATGAATTATATGGAGGGTGTACTGTTTCTGTGTGTTAATATGTAGGTGTATGTGTGTTTTTATTTAACTTATGTTTTCCAAACCTTTCCCTTGAGACATAAAAACAAGAACAAAAAAGATGGGCAGATAGTTGAGTTATTGACTAGACTGGTAGGGGTCGGGTGTGCAGGCGGCTCGGGCTGCCTGGGCGATCCGGCTGAAATTTGATACAGAGGATGTCTTAATAAAGACAATCAAAAGTCTTTGTACTTCATTTGTAAGAGTTGTTAGGCTATTGGCTAAAGGTGCACCACAATATTTATTATTGAATTATCATTGATCTAGTTCAGTCTTGTCAATAACATAAACATATTTAATAATGATCTCTTACCTAGCTTGATGACTGTGGGCCTTTTTGCTTACTTTTTGTTGTTCTAAATAGAGACGGCAACAAGAGGGGTCATATTAGATTGTGTAGAAATGCATGAAATAAGCTTAGATGCCCCTAAAAATGGGAGGACCCCCAGACCCCCTGCCAAGTTGTCCTCCCCATGTATAAAATCAAAGTTGCGCCCCTGCTCAATACTTTATCTATGTGAATAATGACAATACTGTTTTTATGAAGAAGTTAATCTTAGTACAAATCAGTTGAATTAATTCAGGCCATAATGACGCTGAATACCAATGTTGTGATACTGTGTTCCATGATGATGCAGAATGTGCATGATAAACTTTGATGCTTTGTATATTTTTTGGGTTGCTTGTTTGTTTTTTATTTTTGCTTTGCTTTAGTTTTGAAGAGACTAGGAGCTCTATTCAATCCGTATCGCAGAAGTTCACCGTTGCAGTGTGATTGAAATTTAAAGGTAATGTTCGCGCGTTAGCATTCACGGTATTCACTGCATATGTCGGCTCAATCGTAAATCACTTTTACATTTATATCATGCAATCTGATTTATGAACTGATACACAAAACGACGCTGGATTCAAAACATACAGTTTTTCAATTAAAATTATTATACAAAATTCTTGCAACTAATAGAATGTTTTATATGTGAGGGATACAACCATCCCAGCTCGGCAGATTTTGCTGTGAAGAGACAGAAGCATTAGATCATTAGTTTTGGTACTGTCTATATGTAGCTTGTTTTTGGTCGCAGGTTCAGGAATAGCTGAAGAATTGCAACATTTACCTGGAGCTAACTCTGCAAATAGCACTGCTGGGTGATTTGAAAAGGCATAGTCAATCGATCAATAATATAATAATACTTAGCAACATTTTTTATCTTTAATTTACAATCTGTAGAAACTATGGGAATAGAAAGGTTCAGAACTTTTGTGAAACATCACGGCACAGTGGGAAAATGTGGTGTTCAGAGATAGATGGAAGGGGTTGAGTGGAGCTGAAGTGTGGGACTTAATATAACAAGATAACTAATGTAAAATATACTGTGTCCGTAAAATGTATATAGGCTCAAAACCTTTGTGAAACAGCACAATTGAAAAATCTAGAAATCAATACTGGATGGTTTTCAGAGATCGATGGGAGGGGTTGAGGGTAGCTGAAGGATGGGACTAAAAACAAACAAAAGATAACTATTGTAAAATATACTGTGTCTGTAAAATGTATATAGTATGTATAAACTGGAAGTAGATGCCTAAGTGTTGTTGTCCATTAGTTTACTCCAATTAGGAGAGGGGTGGTTAGGGGAAAATAATAAAGACATTAAAAAAACACTTCAGCGATACAGATTCAACAGAGTCCTAGCTTGATTTCTGAAGACCTTGTGAAAACTACTGCTGAAGATATCGATGATGTTGACAAAGATTATATGATGATGAATATCATGATGATAATGTTGGTGAGAGGAAGATGCTTCTTATTAGGCATGTATGCATGTGGATGAAAACGGAGAAGGAGTGTAGTGGTCAAGCTACAAGATTTGTGCTTTTGTAATTAAGCGAAATACATTGGATTTATTGCAATGTTTTACATATAAAATCAATGAAAAACATGATTTTGAAGGGTTGTCGATGTAAAAGTTTAGATGTTAATAAAAGCCTTTATTTTTAATAACTTTTCTCAGTTAATTACTGCTTTTCAGACACATTGGTGATACTGTAAATCAGAACTGAGATGGCTAAGACAATTCATTTAGAAGAGGCAGATGCACTTTTTGATATTGCTGGGTTTGTAAAACACACACATGTTTTTCTGTGCAGTGAGTGATGTGAAAACGACAGCTGCTGGAGAGAAGTCTCTCTTCCGCTCCCTCTTTTGTTCTCTCTCACCCACGTCATCTCTCACTCTTTCTGTTTGATCTCTCTTCCTCCATTTCTCTCGCCTTCTCCCTCTCGTTCTCTCATTATTTCCTGTCTGCTCTTAGCTATTCCTTCTTCGTTCACTTCACTGCTTGCCCCATACTTCTGTATGTGCTCAGTACTTGAGGCCGCCCTCTGTGAGCACTGCTTAGTGGTGGATGGGAGAATAATGCATACAAATTGCCTCTGTCAGCCCAAACATTTCTGAAGTTCCAGAGCACCCATCATCTCTATGCTTGTATATTTGTTTGTTTCTTTGCATCCCCATTAGCTTTTGCAGAAGCAGCAGCTACTCTTCCTGTGGTCGTGTGTGTGGTCGTGTGTGGTCGTGTGTGTGTGTGTGTGTGTGTGTGTGTGTGTGTGTGTGTGTGTGTGTGTGTGTGTGTGTGTGTGTGTGTGTGTGTGTGTGTGTGTGTGTGTGTGTGTGTGTGTGTGTGCGTGCGTGCGTGCGTGCGTGCGTGCGTGCGTGCGTGCGTGCGTGCGTGCGTGCGTGCGTGCGTGCGTGCGTGCGTGCGTGCGTGCGTGCGTGAGAAACCTGTTCCTTCTGCCATAACCAGGTCAGCTCTGCACTTTCTCCTGGAGCATCTCACAGTAGGCGGAGACCACACAAATTCTGACAGACAGTACTGCAGCACTGGCCCAGAAAGTATGGACACTTTAGGGTGTGTTCGGAGGCGCACACTTGTCACCTTTATTTGGTTTGTTCACATATGACATCAGCATGTTAACACACTTGCTAAGAATCTCCAGGCGATGTCTCTTCCCTCTTAGTTACTCCACACGCACGCACTCATGCACACCCACACACACACGCACATACCTACACGCACACACACCCACACACACACTTTTCACAGAAGGTGGTGTAAAACAGAGGTGTTTAATTGATCTCTCAGCGAGAGGCCGGCAGATTACCATCGCTGAAAGGCAAATGACAAAGTCATGATAAAGCGTCTGAACAGTAAAAACGCTTGTCAGAGGGGTGTCATCGCTCAGCCCCCCTCCTCCCCTCTCCCTCCCTGGGCATTTGTGCAAGGTTGGGGAGTAACAAATTACATGTAAATCCGTTACATGAAAGGTATTACAAAAAAACGGTAACTGTAAACCGTTATGTTACCAGCAAAAATATTGTAATCAGATTACAGATACTTTTGAAAAACAAGATGATTACTCCGAGGATTACTTTTACATTCAGAAAGGATGTTTGCAGAAAAAAATCTTTGACACTTCTGTTTTCTCAATGACATTCAAATCAGCATTGAAAAAAGGTGCAAATTTAAGTTTGTTCCACCTGAGCGAGTCTGACCACAAGTCAGAGACCACTATGATGACACACCAAATGTGTTTGATGGATTGCGGGAAAAGAGCAGGAATAGGCTAGAGTCCAAGCTATGTCTACCAATTTTATTTAACCTTTATTTAACTAGGCAAGACAGTTAAGAACAAATTCTTATTTACAATGACAGCCTAGGAACAGTGAGTTAACTGCCTTGTTCAGGAGCAGAACGACAGATTCGACCTTTCTGTTGCTGGCCCAACCACTAGGTTGCTGGCTTCTAACCACTAGGCTACCTGCCACCCCAAATGTGTGACTGCTGTCGGCATCCAAAGATTATCCAACTTGAAAAAACGCATGGATGTAAGGATGACAGCAGTGGTGTAATCTACGACTATACGGATATCACTTATTATTTATATCTACATAGTGTAAAGCATTGATGTGAATCACACTGCTGCTCTCTCATTTAGCTATTTGCGCCTTACAGATTGTGTTTGTTGTGGATGGCTGTTCACAAATCTAAACGTGTATTTGACCCCAATAATGGTATCATGACACTAGGCGAGACCCAAATGCAGACACAGGAGGCAGATGGTTGGAGTTTAAGATGTTTAATGAATCCAAAAGGAGTAGGCAAGAGAATGGTCGTGGACAGGCAAAAGGTCATAACCAGATCAGAGTCCAGGAGGTACAGACTGGCAGGCAGGCTCGAGGTCAGGGCAGGCAGAATGGTCAGGCCGGCAGGTACAGAGTCCAGAACAGGCAAGGGTCAAAACTGGGAGGACTAGAAAAAGGAGAAAAGTCAAAGCAGGAAAAACCACTGGTAGGCTTGGACATACAAGACAAACTGGCACAGAGAGACGGGTAACACAGGGATAAATACACTGGGGAGAACAAGCGACACCTGGAGCGGTTGGAGACAATAACAAGGACAGTTGAAACAGATCAGGGTGTGACAAATGGTGGAATTCATGAAGTTTAGGCTGCCTATCAAGCATTGTTTTTACAGCTGCATAGTGCGGACCCAAGCCTATGGAATAAAAATAGGGCTTTTATTGCTCAATCTAATTCATGCTGATAAAAATTATATATATATCCATTGATTCTTGAAGAATATAACATATAAATGCCTCAACAATTTATAAATGTTCAACTGTCATACTCCAAGAAAACCCAAAATATAAACTTGTTTTTCTCCAATGTTTGTAAACATTGTAAATGTAAACAAACACTGTATCCCTCATAACATTATGTTAAAACAATCATTTTGATATCATGGATGGTCAGTCCTTGCATCTATAGCTCTGTCTATTAATCTGAGTGGTCACCTTTCTCCAGGCCCATCCCTCAGCTTTTTACCAAAACAGAGGTGGGGCGACCATTTTGTTATTGTTTCATCTGTGGATTTGCCCTTTAAACAGCTGTATATTATCAAGATATCAAAGTGTCACCAATAAAAAATTTAACAATAGGCCTATAGCAAATGCAGCATATGACATTCATTTTTCACATTTAAATAGCACTTTTCAGTAGTGGTTAAAGCATGCCATTCCATGAGCGCTGAATATTTTTTTCAACTTGAATCAATGAGCCCAATCAGTCCTCCATGACAACAAAATCATAAACAACAGAGTAGGGCTGGCTAATTAGTCCTCAGTTTTGGGGTTATGCTCAGGTAAAACAATTTGGCTAATCTACCCTTACTTATTTCTAAGTCCTATTCTTGAAGATCCAGGGGTATAACATTTATTGGAATGACTGGAATTCTGATAGACTTTGGTTTTTAATGTAAAGATATAAACTAACAGTATTATTATATGTAGTAGAAAGTGATGGGTTAGTAGAGGCCTACATAACCAACCCATAAAGTAAAATGTAACATCCATATATGACCAGCTATGTAAACTTTAACATTGATTTATCCTGCAATCGATGTCATTCAATTGGTAACATACATTTTTGTCTTCTTCTAATGCCTCTTAAGGGGAAAGTAATCTAAAAGTAACGGAATTACAATTTTGGACAGGTAACTAGTAACTGTAACGGATTACATTTAGAAAGTAACCTACACAACCCTGTCTGTGTGTGTGTCTCTGAATGATGAGGAGAGATGTGGGCCTGCCCGCATGACAGCAGCCTGAGATTTATGTCCTGACGCATCAGAACAGGAACAGACTTAACAATAGCAGGATTACATTTCTCTGACAGTTAAATTACACCTGGCATGGACCATGGAAGGGTGGGTGGTGAGGTAGTTAGGGGAAAAGGTGGAAGCAAGGAATGTAGGATGGCATAGAGTAAGCCACTGAAGTATGAAATTATATAAAATTGTATTGGTCGTGTACACAGTTTAGCAGGTGTTATGGCGGGTGCAGCGAAATGCTTCTGTTCCTAGTTCCTATCAATCAATGCAGTAAATGTCAACAACCACACAATAATCCAAAATATTTAAAATGATTTACAAAAATGTGTACAGCAGTAGATATATAAATAGTATGTAAACATTATTAAAGTGTCCCGTGTTCAATGACTATGTACATAGGGCAGCAGTCCCTAAGGTGCAGGGTTGAGTACCTACAGTACCTGTTGGTAGCCAGCTGGTGACAATGACTGAGGGGCAGAGTAAGGTACTGGGCAGAGGGTAGGGTACTGGGCGGAGGCTGTCTAGTGGTGGCTGTTTAACAGTCTGATGGCCTGGTGATAGAAGTTGTTTATCAGTCTCCCTGTCCCAGCTTTGATGCAGCTCTACTGTCTCCGCCTTCTAGATGGTAGTGGGTTACACAGGCTGCTGTCGGATCTGACAATGAATCTCGATGAATGTACAGTCGTCTCCAATAAAGCTGTGAAGGACCTCTGCGTAACTCCGGACCCTGATCTCTCTTTTAACAAACATATCAAAAATATTTCAACAGCAGCCTTTTTCCATCTTTGTAACAATGCTCAAATCTGAAATGTTTTTTTGTCCAAAAATACTTTTGTCACTTCAAGATTAGACTTCTGCACTGTTCTACTCTCTGGCTACTCGGGTTAGGCACTAAATCGACTTCAGCTAGTGCTAAATACATCTGCTAGAATCTTGACTAACAAACAATTCAATCATATTACTCCAAGGGTTTACTGCTAACCTACACAGTTTTACATTGACTTGCTCCTACCTATCTCTCCGATTTGGTCCTGCCGTACATACCAACACATACGCTACGATCAAAAGACGCAGGCTTCCTTATTGTTCCTAAGCAAACAGCTGGAGGCAGGGCTTTCTCCTACAGAGCTACATTTTTTATGGAATAGTTCGTTTTTTATGGAATAGATCTATTTGAGATACGCTGACTCGAACTCAACCTTTAATTCTTTGCTGGAGACTCATCTTTTCAGCAGGTCCTATGATTGATTGTAGTATGGCCCAGGAGTGCGAATGTGAACGCCAAGGAACTGGAGCAACAAACCGCCCTTGCTGTCTCTGCCTGGCTGGCTCCCCTCTCTCCACTGGGATTGTCTGCCTCTGACCCTATTACGGGGCCGAGTCACTGGCTTACTAGTGCCCTTCCATGCCATCCCTAGGAGGAGTGCATCATGCTATACTCAACATGATTGGGTTGTGTCACTGACGAGATCTTCTTTCCTGTCCTCGGGCTCATGCGCTGGGGAATATATTTGTGGGCTATACTCAGCCTTGTCTCAGGGTAATAAGACGGTGGTCTGTTGATATCCCTTTGGTGGTGTGGGGGCTGTGTTTTGTGTGCAAAGTGGGTGAGGTTACAGTGCATTTGGATTTTTTGCGCATTTTGTTAAGTTACAGCCGTATTCTAAATTGTATTAAATTGTTTGTTTCCCTCATCAATCTACACACAATACCCCATAATGACAAAGCATAAACAGGTATTTAGAAATGTTTGCAAATGAATTAAAAAACAAATAGAATCATCACATTTACATAAGTATTCAGACCCTTTACTCAGTACTTTGTTGAAGCACCTTTGGCAGTGATTACACCCTTGGCAGTGATTACACAAGTCTTCTTGGGTATGACGCTACAAGCTTTACACACCTGTATTTGGGGAGTTTCTCCCATTCTTCTCTGCAGATCCTCTCAAGCTCTGTCAGATTGGATGGGGAGTGTTGCTGCAGAGCTATTTTCAGGTTTCTCCAGATATGTTTGATTGGGTTCAAGTCTGGGCTCCGGCTGGGCCACTCAAGGACATTCAGAGACTTATCACGAAGCCACTCCTGCTTTGTGTTGGCTGTATGCTTAGGGTTGTTGTCCTGTTGTAAGGTGAACCTTCGACCCGCTCTGGAGCAGGTTTTCATCAAGAATCTCTCTGTACTTTCCTCTGTTCATCTTTCCCTCGATCCTGACTAGTCTCCCAGTCCCTGCCACTGAAAAACATCTCCACAGGATGATGCTGCCACCAGCATGCTTCACTGTAGGGATGGTGTCAGTTTTCCTCCAGACGTGACGCTTAGCATTCAGGCCAAAGAGTTCAATCTTGGTTTCATCAGACCAGAGAATCTTGTTTCTCATGGTCTGAAAGTCCTTCAGGTGCCTTTTGGCAAACTCCAAGCGGGCTGTGATATGCATTTTACTGAGGAGTGGCTTCCGACTGGCCACTCTACAATAAAGGTCTGATTGGTGGAGTGCTACAGAGATGGTTGTAATTACATACAGCCGGGAAGAACTATTGTATATCAGAGCGACATCAACTTACCAGCACAACCAGCACTACGACCAGGAATATGACTTTCCCAAAGCGTATCCTTTGTCTGCACCTCCCAGGGCATTTGATCTGATTCCAGAGGCAGACCCAAAACAACACCGTTGGAGGAGAGGGGGCTGGAGCGGTCTTCTAGTGAGGCTTCGTTTGCGCGCACACCACCCACCGCTTTCGAGTATATTACTCACTAATGTCCGGTCCCTAATTAACTTCTCTGCGCTACGGATCCCTTTAGCGGGATCATTTTCCTAAACAACCGCTGAATTGCAGGGCGCAAAATATTACTAAAAATATTTATAATCATGCAATCACAAGTGAAATATACCAAAACACAGCTTAGCTTGTTGTTAATCCACCTATCGTGTCAGATTTTGAAAATATGCTTTACAGCGAAAGCAATCCAAGCTTTTGTGAGTATCAATCATTGCTAGAACAGCTAGCCCCAAATTAGCATGGTCACGAAAGTCAGAAAAGCAATACAATTAGTCACTTACCTTTGATAATCTTCGGATGTTTGCACTCACGAGACTCCCAGTTACACAATAAATGTTCTTTTTGTTTGATAAATATTACTTTTATAACAAAAAAAATGCCATTTGGGTTGCGCGTTATGTTCAGAAAACCACAGCCTCGTTCCGGTCCTGAAAGGCAGAAGAAAATACCCAAACGTATCAGATTCAAAAATATTACAAAAAATATTTATAATCATGCTATCATAAGTGAAATATACCAAAACACAGCTTAGCTTGTTGTTAATCAACCTATCGTGTCAGATTTTGAAAATATGCTTTACAGCGAAAGCAATCCAAGCTTTTGTGAGTGTATCAATCCATGCTAGAACAGCTAGCCCCAAATTAACATGGTCACGAAAGTCAGAAAAGCAATACAATTAATCGCTTACCTTTGATAATCTTCGGATGTTTGCACTCACGAGACTCCCAGTTACACAATAAATGTTATTTTTGTTCGATAAATACATTTACATTTACATTTAAGTCATTTAGCAGACGCTCTTATCCAGAGCGACTTACAAGTTGGTGCATTCACCTTATGATGTCCATAAAACAAAAAAATGCCATTTGGGTTGAGCGTTATGTTCAGAAAACAACAGCCTCGTTCCCTTCGACGAAAATTCCAAAAAGTATCCGTAATGTTCGTAGAAACATGTCAAATGTTTTTTTATAATCAATCTTCAGGTTGTTTTTAACATACATAATCGATAATATTTTAACCGGACCGTAACCTATTCAATAAAAGAGAGTAAGAAAATGGAGAGCTACCCCTCTCGCGCGCAGGAACTAATCAAAGTACACCTGACTAGTTTTGAACAATCTCGCTCATTTTTCAAAGTAAAAGGCTGAAACTATGTCTAAAGCCTGGTCACAGCCTGAGGAAGCCATTGGAAAAGGAATCTGGTTGATACCCCTTGAAATGGAAGATAGACGGGAAATGAAACACAGATAAAGAAAATAAAAAAATCACTTCCGGGTTAGATTTCCTCAGGTTTTCGCCTGCAAAATCTGTTTTGTTATACTCACAGACAATATTTTGACAGTTTCGGAAACTTTGGAGTGTTTTCTATCCTAATATGTAAATAATATGCATATTCTATGATCTGGACCTGAGAAATAGTCAGTTTACCTTGGGAACGTTATTTAAAAATAAAAATAAATCTGCCCCCTAGCGTCAAGAGGTTAACAAAGTCGACTAAATTAGGGCAAGAGTTGCTTTCCAAAGAGATATCCGGGATTGTAACATGGCTTGCTGGGGACATGCTGTCGGAGTCCGTACAGCCAATGGGATTTTCAGTGCATTGCGCCGACAGGAACAAACATCTCTCTGGTAAAAGAAGGGCGGGGGTGTATGTTTCATGATTAACTACTCATGGTGTAATTGTAACAACACACAATAACTCAAGTCCTTTTGTTCACCTGACCTAGAATTCCTCACAATCAAATGCCAACTGTATTATCTGCCAAGAGAACTCTCCTCTGTTATCGTCAAAGCCGTGTATATCCCCCCGCAAGCGGATACCAAGACAACCATCAAGGAACTACACTGGACTTTATGCAAACTGGAAACCATATATCCCTTGGCTGCATTTATTGTAGCTGGGGATTTTAACAAAGCTAATCTGAGAACAAGGCTACCTAAATTCTATATTGATATATTGATTGCAGTACACGAGCGAGTAACAAACTCGACCACTACTACTCTAACTTTCCGCGATGCATACAAGGCCCTCCCCCACCCTCCTTTTGGCAAATCTGACCATGACTCAATCTTGCTCCCCTCCTATAGACAGAAATTAAAACAGGAAGCTTGCGTGCTCTATCCAACGCTGGTCTGACCAATCGGATTCCACGCTTCAAGATTGCTTCGATCACGTGGACTGGGATATGTTCCGGGTAGCCTCAGACATTAACATTGAGGTATTCGCTGACTCGGTGAGCGAGTTTATAAGGAAGTGTATAGGAGATGTTGTACCCACTGTGACTATTAAAACCTTCCCTAACCAGAAACCGTGGATTGATGGCAGCATTCGCGCAAAACTAAAAGCCCACACCACCGCATTTAATCATGACAAGGAGACTGGAAACATGGCCAAATATTAACAGTGTAGTTATTCCCTTGGTAAGGCAATCAAACAATGGCTCAAACACGAGACGTATGTGTCAGAGTCTACAGGCAATCACGGATTACAAAAAGAAAACCAGCCCCGTCGCAGACATTGATGTCTTTCTCCCAGACAAATTAAACAACTTCTTTGCGAGCTTTGAGGACAATGCAGTGCCACATACACGGCCTGCTACCAAAGACTGTGGGCTCTCCTTCTCCGTGGCCGACGTGAGTAAAACACACACTCCATTGGTATTGGTAGCATTGCCTTTAAATTGTTTAACTTGGGTCAAACGTTTTGGGAAGCCTTCCACAAGCTTCCCATAATAAGTTGGGTGAATTTTGGCCCATTCCTCCTGACAGAGCTGGTGTGACTGAGTCAGGTTTGTAGGCATCCTTGCTCGCACACGCCTTTTCAGTTCTGCCCGCAAATCTTCTATAGGATTGAGGTCAGGGCTTTGTGATGGCCACTCAAATACCTTGACTTTGTTGTCTTTAAGCCATTTTGCCACAACTTTGGAAGTATGCTTGGGGTCATTGTCCATTTGGAAGGCTCATTTGCGACCAAGCTTTAACTTCCTGACTGATGTCTTGAGATGTTGCTTCAATATATCCACATAATTTTGCTACCTCATGATGCCATCTATTTTGTGAAGTGCACCAGTCCCTCTCGCAGCAAAGCACCCCCACAACATGACTCTGCCACCCCCTGTGCTTCACTGTTGGGATGGTGTTCTTCGGCTTGCAAGCCTCCAACCCTTTTCCTCCAAACATAACGATGGTCATTATGGCCAAACAGTTCTATTTTTGTTTCATCAGACCAGAGGATATTTCTCCAAAAAGTACGATCTTTGTCCAGTTGCAAACCGTAGTCTGGCTTTTTTTTGGGCGGTTTTGGAGCAGTGGCTTCTTCCTTGCTGTGCGGTCTTTCAGGTTATGTTGATATAGGACTCGTTTTTACTGTGGATACAGATACTTTTGTACCTGTTTCCTGCAGCATCTTCACAAGGTCCTTTGCTGTTGTTCTGGGATTGATTCACACTTTTCGCACCAAACTACGTTCATCTCTAGGAGACTGAACCCGTCTTCTTCCTGAGCGTTATGATGGCTGTGTGGTTCCATGGTGTTTACACTTGCGTATTATTGTGTGTACAGATGAACGTGATACCTTCAAGCATTTGTAAATGGCTGATTTATTATGATTTTCCCATGATGTCAAGCAAAGAGGCACTGAGTTTGAAGGTAGGCCTTGAAATACATCCACAGGTACACCTCCAATTGACTCAAATTATGTCAATTAGCCTATCAGAAGCTTCTAAAGCCATGACATAATTTTCTGGAATTTTCCAAGCTATTTAAAGGCACAGTCAACTTAGTGTATGTAAACGTCTGACCCACTGGAATTGTGATACAGTGAATTATAAATGAAATAATCTGTCTGTAAACAATTGTTGGACAAAGTAGATATCCTAACCGACTTGCCAAAACTATAGTTTGTTAACAAGAAATTTGTGGAGTGATTGAAAAACGAGTTTTAATGACTCCAACCTAAGTGTATGTAAACTTCCGAATTCAACTGTATGTAAGAATGCTGTTGATTGACTACAGCTCAGCATTCAACACCATAGTACCCTCTAAACTCATCATTAAGCTTGAAACCCTGGGTCTCAACCCTGCCCTGTGCAACTGGGTCCTGGACTTCCTGACAGGTCACCCCCAGGTGGTGAAGGTAGGAAACAATATCTCCACTCCACTGATATTCAACACTGGGGCCCCACAAGGGTGCATTCTCAGCCCTCTCCTGTTCTCCCTGTTCACCCACGACTGCGTGGCCATGCACGCCTCCAATTCAATCATCACGTTTGCAGACGACACTACAGTGGTAGTAGGTCTTGATTACCAACAACGACGAGACGGCCTACAGGGAGGAGGTGAGGGCCCTCGGAGTGTGGTGTCAGGAAAATGACCTCTCACTCAAAGTCAGCAAAACAAAATATATGATTGTGTACTTCAGGAAACAGCAAAGGGAGCACCCCCCTATCCACATCGACAGGACAGCAGTGGAGAAGGTGGAAAGTTTTAACCTTTTATGGCTGCCATCCCGCTACCAGGATGATATGACTACAGCGAGTGAAAGTGCAGTGCGCCAAATTCAAAAAGCAGAAATCTCATAATTTAAATTACTCAAACATAGATTTGTCTTATATCATTTTAAAGGTAATCTTGTTGTTAATCCCACCAATGTGTCCGATTTCAAATATGTTTTTCAGCGAAAGCACTACAAACGATTATGTTAGGTCACCACAAAACCACAATAAGCACAGCCATTTGTCCAGCGAAATATAGCTTTCACAAAAACCAGAAATAGAGAAAATTAATCACTAACCTTTGATTATTTTCATCAGATGACACTCATGGGAATTCATGTTACACAATACATGCATGTTTTGTTTGATTAAGTTCATATTTATATAAAAAAATCTGAGTTTACATTGACGTGTCAGATTCACTATTTGCAAAAACATCAAGTGACTTTGCATAGCCACATCGTTTCAACAGAAATACTCATCATAAATGTAGATGATAATACAAGTTATACACATGGAATTATAGATATACCTCTCCTTAATGCAACCGCTGTGTCAGATTTCAAAAAAACTTTACGGAAAAATAAACCATGCAATAATCTGAGACGGAGCTCAGAACAATAGCCAAATTAGCCGCCATGTTGGACTCAACAGAAACCAGAAAATACATGATAAATGTTTCCTTACCTTTGATGAATTCATCAGAATGCAGTCCTAGGAATCCCAGGTCCACAATAAATGCTTGATTTGTTCGATAATGTCCGTTATTTATGTCAAATTAGCTACTTTGGACATGTTTACCAAACGCCAAACCCAAAGCGCGTCCACTACCGTCCACTAGAACGTGACGAAATGTCCAAAAGTTCTGTTACAGTCAGTAGAAATATGTCAAATGATGTACTGACTCAATCTTTAGAATGTTGTTAACATACATCTTGAATAACGTTCCAACCGGAGAATTTCATCGACTTCAGTTGACCGAAGGAACGGAGCTGACTCTCACTTGAACGTGCGTGTTCAATGCGTGATCACCTCCTGCCAGTGGTCACTAATTCCTGTCTCCTTCAGCCCCCCTTCACATTAGATTCATCAGACAAAGTTCTATTGACTGTTGACATCTAGTGGAAGCCGTAGGAAGTGAAAACTCATCAATATCTCGCTGTGATTTCAATGAGAGCTTGGTTGAAAATTGGCACCCCCAGAAAAAATACAAACAGGAAGTGGAACTTCTCAGGTTTTTGCCTGCCATGTGAGTTCTGTTATACTCACAGACATAATTCAAACAGTTTTAGAAACTTCAGAGTGTTTTCTATCCAATATGAATAATAATATGCATATATTAGCAACTGGGAATGAGGAGCAGGCCGTTTAATATGGGCACCTCTGTGCACCTTTCATCCAAGCTACTCAATACTGCCCCTTCACGATCTACTCCATCTTAGCCGCTCTGTCACTTTTCCTCCATATATTCCTAACTGTTTGGGGCGGCAGGTAGCCTAGTGGTTAGAGCGTTGGGTCAGTAACCGAAAGGTTGCTAGATCAAATCCCCGACCTGACAAGGTCAAAATCTAAGGCAATCTAAGGCACTGTTCCTAGGCCGTCATTGTAAATAAGAATTTGTTCTTACCTGACATGCCTAGTTAAAAAAAATGTTTTTACTTATATATTCTCATCCCATTCCTTCACTAGATTGTGTGTATTAGGTTTTGTTGTGGAATTTGTTAGATAGGACCTGTTAGATACTGCTGCACTGTCGGATCTGGAAGCATTTCGCTCCACTCGCAATAACATCTGCTAACCATGTGTTTTGACCAATAAAATGTGATTTGATTTGATTCTCCCATCTCCACAGAGGAACTCTGGAGCTCTGTCAGAGTGACCATCGGGTTCTTGGTCACCTCCCTGACCAAGGCCCTTCTCCCCTGATTGCTGAGTTTGGCCGGGCTGCCAGCTCTAGGAAGAGTCTTGGTGATTCCAAACTTTTCTATTTAAGAATGATGGAGGCCACTGTGTTCTTGGGGACCTTCAATGCTGCAGAAAATGTTTGGTACCCTTCCCCAGATCTGTGCCTCCACACAATCCTGTCTTGGAGCTCTATGGACAATTCCTTCGACCTCATGGCTTTTTTTTGTTCTGAAATGCACTGTCAACTGTGGGACCTTAAATAGACTGGTGTGTGCCTTTCCAAGTCATGTCTCATCAATTGAATTTACTACAGATGGGCTCCAATCAAGTTGTAGAAACATCTCAAGGATGATCAATGGAAACAGGATACACCTGAGCTCAATTTCGAGTCTCATAGCAAAGGGTCTGAATACTTGTGAAATTAAGAAATGAAGAAATTAGCAAAAATTTCTAAACAACTATTTTTGTTTTGTCATTATGGGCTATTGTGTGTAGATTGATGAGGAAAACAATTTATTTAATTAATTTTAGAATAAGGCTGTATTTTAACAAAATATGGAACAACAAGGGGTCTGAATTCTTTCCAAATGCAATGCACATTGTGACGGCCCTGAATTTGTCTGAACCGTCTCAGTGCTTCTCCTTCCAATAGGGCGCTTCCCCTTTAATTCCCAATTAAATAGCCAGCATCAGCTGGCAAAAGTGGGGTTGTGATGGCGACGTGAATGAGGATGTGTTCAACCCTCAGTTTTGAAGCTTCTCTCTGCGGTTTGTTTTGTTGCATTTAAAAGTGTGCTTTATAGCCTAATAGCAAGTTTACCCAGGATCGGATCCACTCTTTGCGTCCGACTACAACCTTTTTGTATACGGCATTTCATTTGTTTTGGTGTGATGATTTATGTAGTTAGTTGTAAGTGAGGACGTATTAAGATTTGATACGCTTTATAGTTGTGTTATAAAATAATTGTTATTTTGATTGTATGATTGATACTGGGTTTACGCTACACTTGAATGAACAGACAAACATTGCGTGACTAAGGTCACTTGAGTTCCCTGAACTCCTTTACTGGGCTGGACTCCTTTTAGGCCCGAGGTAGAGGACATTTCTGGACATTATTTGTTATATTGTTATATGTGTGATCCTTTATGTTGGTAATACAACCCACGCAAAAGAATACAGTTTTTGAAGTTCTTTCCAATGTTTTAAGGGTTTATGAAAAGTGTATTTCCATCCTGACTTTTACACAAGTCCTTTGTATTGGTGAAGACTTGACGGACCAGATGGGACTCATTCCCTCCCAAACCAAAAGGAGAAACCAATGTTTTCTCTGGTAGGCACAACCTACCTGGCACCCCTATAAACAATAACCTCAAGTCAAAACCGTTACAATATCCTGCATAGTTGGCCCTGTCTGGGGAAACTTTGGACAGGGCTCCAGTGTCCCCGAACCCCCCATGTCTCAGTCACCAGTATCTATGCTGCTATAGTCTGTGCTGGGAGTCTAGGGTCAGTCTGGCATATCTGGTGTAATTATTCTGTTTTATCTGGTGTCTCCCGGAGGACCTGAGCCCTTGCACCATGCCTCAGGATTACCTGGCCTGACTCCAGGCTGTCCCAGTCACAAGTCCACCTGGTCGTGCTGCTGACCCACTTTCTTCTGTTCTGTCCCGCCACCTGCTGTTTCGATTATCCCGCACCTGCTGTCTCAACCTCTGAATTCTCGGCTATGAAAAGCCAACTGACATTGACTCCTGTGGTGCTGACCTGTTGCCCCTCTATAACCACTGTGATATATTCTTTGACCCTGTTGGTCATCTATGAACGTTTGAACATCTTGAAGAACCATCTGGCCTTATTGGCTATATACTCTTACAATCACCACCTGGCACATTCAGATGAGGACTGGCCACCCCACAAAACCTGGATCTTAGGTTCCATTCTAGCCACCGGGCTTCTACATCTGCATTACAACTGCTGATTTTAAAAAGGGCTTTCTAAATACATTTTGATTTATTGATGATCTTCTTGGCGTTCCTGTGACAGAGTCCTGGAAGGCAGGCCCCTGTTGGTGAGTTGGGCTGACCGCACCACCTTCTGGAGAGACCTGCAATTGCCAAACCAGGCGGTGATACAGCCCGACAGAATGCTCTCAAAGGTGCATCTAATGGTTTGCGAGGGACTTCGGGGCCAAGCCGAAATTCTTCAACCTCCTGATGTTGAAGAGGCACTTTTGCACCTTATTCACCACACTGTCTGTATGATGGGACCATTTCAGGTCCTCAGCGACGTGAACGCCGAGGAGCTTCTCGTCTCCCAGCGCCTGTCCTCACAGAATGCTGGCACCAATAATGGAAGCATCAGGGAGTTTTTTGTTTGTTTTTTGTTTTGGTTGGTGACGTCGGGTGCCGCTTCCGAAGGAACCGGGGATGCCTTAGCTGGCTCGTCAGGCTTCCATGCCTTAGCTGGCTCGAGAGGTTTTCTTGTCTCGGTTGGCTCTGCAGGCTCCCATCCCACGTCATGCCTCTGCCGGCTCGTCGGGCTCCCACGCCTCAGCTGGCCCGTCAGGTTCACCCAGGTGGCACGCCGAGTGGCGCCCCTAGAGGGGGGAGGGGGGGGTTACTGTCACACCTGCTCCCGCTCCCCCTCTCTGGAGCTCGAGGGCCCCAGGCTGCCCATCATTACGCACACCTGTCACCATCGTTAAGCGCTTCAGCGGACTCACCTGGACTCAATCACTTTATTGATTGCCTCCCCTATATCTGTCTATTCCTCAGTTTTGTCAGCATTAATGTCGTTATGTTTCCCTTGTCCAGACGCTGTCCTTGTTTTGTTTTATGTTTGTTCAACCATAAAATATTCACTCCCTGAACTTGCTTCTCGTCTCCCAGTGTCTGTCCTCACACATACATAGTTATTCCTCATGTCCAGGTGGGATAGGGCAGTGTGCAATGCAATTTGCATCATCCTTGGATCTATTGGGGCGTTATGCAAATTGTAGTGTGTCTAGGGTGTCAGTTAAGACGGTGGTATGGTCTTTAACTAGCCTCTCAAAACACTTCATGATTACAGAAGCAAGTGCTATGGGCGAAAATCAATAATTTCAGTTGCTTTTGCTTTCTTAGGTACAGCAACGATGGTGGATATCTGAAGCAAGTAGAGACAACAGACTGGGATAGTGATAGATTGAATATGTCCGTAAACACTCCAGCCAGCTGGTCTGCACATGCTCTGAGGACGCGGCTTGGAATGCCGTCTGAGTGGCACCATTTTATGCGGTCTGCATTTGATGGTGAGGTACTCCAGACCGGGAGAACAAAATGTGTTATTTTGGTCCAGGTCCAGCAAATCCCATTTCTGGTCCAGTATGTTGCAGTATATGTTTTTTCAGACTCACCATTCTTTTCTTCTTTTTTTACCCTAAAGCAGTGTTCTTCACTTATTTTCCTGGAGGGCCACAGGGCTAGGATTAGGGTAAGGATTATGGTTAAGGTGGTGATTAAGGGTTAGGGTTGTGGTTTAGGCTAGGAATAGAGTTGAACTGGGATGTGGACATGAAGCTATGATTAGGGTTGTTGTTGAGGGTAAGGGTTGAACTGGGATGTGGACATGAATCTAGGGTTATGTTTCAGGGTTAGGGTTGAGGGTTGAACTGGGTTGTGGACATGAAGCTAGGATTAGGGTTCGGGCAAGGACTGAACTTGGCTATAAACTGTTTTTGCATCGACACTGAGTGCTTTCACCACTTTAAAGTAGTCATCTGGATGAGGACTCCTATGGGTTGGGAACAATCAGCCAATGATCAGAACATTGTCTTCTTCATTAGGTAATATGGTTTGTAAATGGCTTTAAGCTATATCACTGCCATCTAGTGGTCACAATAAATGAATGACATTTTCAGGACTAGCGCTGGTGGAAGTAAATCACCAATATTAGCTTTACACTTTTTCAAACACAAAATATGAAACATTTTTACTAATTTAATGGCAAAGATGCAAAGTTGATACCTCTTTCCATGTATGGGTTAGGCTTATGACTTTACTGTTTTCTCTATGCCACTAACCGGTCTAATTGGGGCGTACAGACCCAGTGATGCCTCCTCTCACAGTTCAGTTATGAATAATTGAGCCGCTAGCACTGTTCTGTCTGGTGCTTCTTTGGCTTTGCTGTCTGTTTTCACCCTGTTTCTTTAGCAGAGGCACAGTACATTTCCAGCACATTAAGACCCAACATGGTCAGGCAGACACGAATGCCACACACACCAGTGGCGGTCAGTGTAGTTTTAGATTAGGAAGGATAAAAAAAAATTATGAGCATAGCCTTATTTCTATTACAGCATATTGGAATACTCTCATTCATATTCTATTCACCAATTTCAATGTAATAGCAATAGGTTTAGGCTACTACACGATAGCCTAAACCTATCGAGAGTTTCAAGTTCCTTGGTGTCCACATCACCAACAGACTATCATGGCCCAAACATGCCAAGAAAGTCTTAAAGAGGGCACGACAATGCCTATTCCAACCCGGGAGACTGAAAAGATTTGGCGTGGGTCCCCAGATCCTCAAAGAGTTATGCAGCTGCACCTTCGAGAGCATCCTGACCGGTTGCATCACCGCCTGGTATGGCAACTGCTCGGCATCTGACCACAAGGCGCTACTGAGGGTAGTGCGTACGGCCCAGTAAATTACTGGGGCCAAGCTTCCTGCCATCTAGGACCTATATACTAGGCGGTGTCAGAGGAAGGCCCAAAAAAGTGTCAAAGACTCCAGTCACCCAAGTCATAGACTGTTCTCTCTGCTACCGCATGGCAAGCGGTACCGGAGCGCCAAGTCTAGGTCCAAAAGGCTCCTTAACAGCTTCTACACCCAAGCCCTAAGACTGCTCAACAATTCATCAAATGGCCACCTGGACTATTTACATTGACCCTCCCCCCTTTGTTTTTACACTGCCGCTACTCGCTGTTTATTATCTATGCATAGTCACTTTACCCCTACCTAATGTACAAATTATCTCGATTAACCTGTACCCCCGCACATTGACTCGGTACCGGTACCCCCTGTATATAGCCACGTTATTGATATTTTATTGTGTTACTTTTGATATTTTTTTAAACTTTTGCTTATTTAGTAAATATTTTCTTAACTGTCTTAAATGTTGAACTGCATTGTTGGTTAAACAACTTCTTAGGGATCGGTGTCCCTTCCATGGGATGGTTGAGCTAATGTAGGCTAATGCGATTAGCTTGAGGTTGTAAGTAACAATAACATTTCCCAGGACATAGATATATCTGATATTGGCAGAAAGCTTAAATTCTTGTTAATCTAATTGCACTGTCCAATTTACAGTAGCTATTACAGTGAAAGAATACGATGCTATTGTTTGAGGAGAGTGCATAATTTTGAACATAAATTAATAAACATATTAGGCGCATTTGGTCAGTCTTGATACATTTTTTTTTACAGAAATGCAATGGTTCATTGGATCAGTCTAAAACTTTGCACGTGCACTGCTGCCATCTAGTGTACAAAATCTAAATTGCACCTGGGCTGGAATAATACTTTATGGCCTTTCTCTTGCATTTCAAAGATGATAGTACAAAAAAATACAAAATGATGTTTTTTTTTTTTTGTGTATTATTTTTTACCAGATCCAATGTGTTATATTCTCCTACATTCCTTTCACATTTCCACAAAGTTCAAAGTGTTTCCTTTCAAATGGTACCAAGCATATGCATATCCTTGCTTCAGGGCCTGAGCTACAGGCAGTTAGATTTGGGTGTCATTTTAGGCGAAAATTGAAAAAAAGGGGCATATCCTTAACGGCTTGTAAGTAAGCATTTCACGGTAAGGTCTACACTTGTTGTATTCGGCGCATGTGACAAATAACATTTGATACTCAAATTTTCCATATAGCCATCATGAGTTTGCTACAACCTAGCCTATGAATGAAAATTTACAACTTAGGAGCACACAGGTTGAGAGACAAATTTGAGGTGACAGACAGTGTAATCATTAGTTCAGCAATTGCAAACGAGTTTCTATTGGACAAATTCAGGTATGTTTATCCTCGTTTTGTTCCGTTAGCTTCCTTTAAGATACATTTTTCAAGAGAATCGACAGAATGAATACACTCCTGATCACGCGGAAACATAGTTCACGCTCATAGCAGTCACGTTGTATTCCTTCTCACATCTATGCGCTCTCCTCCTCTCACCTCTTCCTTTTGCTTGTGGACTTCAATGCACAACACATTAGGTGTGTGACCAGGCAAAAAAAACTTTCCAAGCCAAACCGCTACTCACAGCCTACATCGTTGTCATCATATTAGCTAAAGTAATGTCATACAGCACAGCTAATAGAACTAACGTGTTAGTAAACCCGCTACAATCATGCAGTAACATTACAGTGTAAGCAGTTCCACCGGCAGGCCCGGTGACAATAAATTAGTAACACCAAAAGCTCACCTTGACTTGGAAGAGTTCCAGTGTTGTGTTGGATAGTCATAGCCAGCTAGCTAACATAGCATCCCTCTTTTTGAGCTGGGTGTTTCTGTAGGCTAAACTAGCTAGCTGCGTTCTCTAGCTAAGTAAGTGAAAGTTAAAAAGAAAACGCTCTCTTTTTCTCTCTTGCTTCTCCTTCATTATGGAATAAATAATTTGTTAGAAACTGTTCAGCTATTGTCTTTCTCTCTCTTTGAGTCAACTACTCACCACGTTTTATGCACTGCACTGCAGTGCTAGCTAGTGGTAGTTTATGTTTTCAGTACTAGATTAATTATCTGATCCTTTGATTGGGTGGACAAAATGTCAGTTCATGCTGCAAGTGCTCTGATAGGTTGGAGGACATCCTCTGTTTTTTTCATAATTTCTGTGTAAGTCTATGGAAGGGGGTGAGAACCATGAGCCTCCTAGGTTTTATATTGAAGTCAATGTACCAGAGGTGGAACCAAGTCATTGTTTTACAAGTCTCAAGTGTTAGTACTCAAGTCCAAAGTCAAGACAGGCGAGTCCGAGTAAAGTCTCAAGTCAAGACCGACTAGTCTCAAGTTGTAAACTTTGAGTTTCAGGTCCTAAAGAAGTTATAATGTGCTCTTCACCAAATGTAACACAGTTTCATATTTTTATGAATAGTTAGTATATTACATTTACACAAATCATGAATGCTTTTAAAAAATATATTTTTAACTTTCCAAATAAACATGATTAGCCATGAGAAAGTCACATCAATATGACAACAAAATATTGTAGTGCTCTCTCTCCAGATGTCCTCTAGACACTGAAAACAATCCTGCTATAAAGTTACACTCATTTATTAAAAGGTACGTCAAAAAAACTGCTACTGAACTTCAAGTAGGCCTACAATTTGAACACTGGCATGAATGTCTGGCAAAGAAAATACAGATCCCAAAGATGGGAGATAAAACCTGAACATGGAGACTGTGTGTGTAATGCATAAACGGTTTCATTTTTTTCTCTTATCTCAGGGCCCTATGATGCATTGCATTGAGGTGTCTTGAGACCCCAGTCACCCACATGGCAAGCAGTACCGGAGCGCCAAGTCTAGGACCAAAAGCTTCTACCCCCAAGCCATAAGACTGCTGAACAATTCAGACAATTGCAACCGGACAATTTACATTGACACCCCCCTCCTCCCTTTTGTACACTGCTGCTACTCGCTGTTTGTTTGTTACCTATGCATAGTCACTTTGCCCCCACCTACATGTACGGATTACCTCAACTAGCCTGTACCCCCGCACAATGACTCGGTACCGGTGCCCCCTGTATATAGCCTCGTTATTGTTATTCTTATTGTGTTACTTTTTATTTTGGTCTACTTGGTAAATATTTTCTTCTTCTTGAACTGCACTGTTGGTTAAGGGCTTGTAATTAAGCATTTCACGATAAAGTCTACACTTGTTGTATTCGGCTCATGTGACAAATAAAGTTTGATTTGATTTGCAAAATACCAAATTCGATAAAAGTCTGTCAGTAATTTGTGCACGATGAGGCCGCAGTATGATGCCACCATGGCTGAAGACACGCACCACCGGAGCACTGGAGGCAGGCACTGCCAAGACCCTGATGGCCACTCGGGACAGTGAAGGAAGAGCCTTCGTGTTCATTGCCCAGAACAAGAGGGCATTCTGTCCTTCGCATAGGTCAAGGTAGTGACTTAGCTGTAGTGCTGGAGGGATCCCAACAGCTTTCTTCTGCCTCTTACAGTATGATAAAAACAGCCCTTCTTCTTGTCCAAGACTATGGTCCTCTCGCTCTTCTTCATCAAGAGGCACAGCTTGCTCAGTCCCTACACCATCTTGCAGAATCAGTTCTGGCAAAACATGTAAAAGCATAGCAGAAACAAAAAGGACAATGTAGGCTTGTACACAATGGCCCAAACTTAACACAAACACACTCTCTCTGTGTGTGGTTACAGTAGGCTAATGTGTGTCAATGGTTTAGGAACAGCAGTAACATCAGGCAGGATTAAATACCAACTACCTAGCCAGTTGTAGCTCAATCTTGGGTGCAATGATCACGTTCCAACACTGACTGACTGTGTGGAGGCTCATTGATTTAATTTGCTAGTGTAGCCTACATGCTACACTAGCAAGTTATATATACCTGTCGGCTATATTAGCCACTACTTAACGTTCTTTGTGCAGCTTCAAATGTCGAACAAAGTTGTAATTTGTTGCGCCTCCGTCTGTAATTTTCTTCTCGCATGTTTTGCAAGTTGCAATCTGTTTTTTGTTGACTACAGCGTAGTCTTGATATCCTAATATAATAATTTGGAATATCATCCTTCCAAGGGTTCCGTCTGAATTCACCCGCCGCCTAACTTTTCCTCTGCTGGCACAATTTGATTGGCTGCTGTCCGATTCAAACTGTAATCCGGTAAATGAAGAGTTGATGTGCTGCACACTTTTTTTTAATAGCATAATTTTTTATATTTGGGCTTGGGGAGGGTATCAAGTCAGGTCGAGTCAAATGGCTCAAGTCCAAGTTAAGTCACGAGTCATTGGTGTTAAGTCAAAGTTGAGTTGCAAGTCCTTTTTTAACTGTCGAGTCTAAAATCATCATATTGTTGACTCGAGACTGACTCGAGTCCAAGTCATATGACTTGAGTCCACACCTCTGCAATGTACCCAGAAGTCAATGTACCCAGAGGTCCATTTCTTTTCACCTTCATTTAACCAGGTAGGCTAGTTGAGAACAAGTTCCAATTTGCAATTGCGAACTGGCCAAGATAAAGCAAAGCAGTTCGACACATACAACAACACAGAGTTATACATGGAATAAACAAACATACAGTCAATAATACAGTAGAAAAAGTCCATATACAGTATGTGCAAATGAGGTAGGATAAGGGATGTGTGCAAGTAGAGATACTGGGGGGCAAAGTTATAGTTGTCCAAGATGGCATAGCAGTCAGACGTCTTTTGTCCTCGTCTTGTCGTGTCTCGTATATATATATATTTACACCTTTCTTCGCACATCTTTTATATATTTTCTTTTCCAAAAACTCAACTTCAAAACACTTTACTGCAACCCGCCTCAGCAATAAAAAAATAAAAAATATATTATTTACCTGGAATCTGAAATCCACAATAGAAGCTAGCCAGAAGCTACCCAGAAGCTAGCCAGAAGCTACCCAGAAGCTACCCAGAAGCTAGCCAGTTTACTGGCTAACGTTAGTATTTCAATCTAACCACGGTTTGTGGTCATCAGCTATTAATTTAGCTCGAAAATCTATCGCCACTTTGTACAACGCGACTCAGACCAGAACATACCGGACCTATTTTTCTCCATATCCCCGGATTTCAACCGCAAGCTCTGGACATTTACACCTGGATTTCGCAGCTAGCTAGCTGCTACCCATGTGACTATTGGCTTACATCGATCCCGGAGCAAACATCAATTATTCCGGAGCTAGCCAACTGAAGAGTTCCATCAGCCACTCCTGGGCTACAATCACCTATCCAGACCCGTTTTACTGCCAATGCGGATCCCCACCGGGCCTTCACGAATGGACTACCGACGTTATCTGCCCGAGGGAGATGTCCATTGCTGTTCTGGTTAGTGTTTATTGGCTTATTTCACTGTAGAGCCTCTAGCCCTGCTCACTATACCTTATCCAACCTTTTAGTTCCACCACCCACACATGCGATGACATCACCTGGTTTCAATGATGTTTCTAGAGACAATATCTCTCTCATCATCACTCAATACCTAGGTTTACCTCCACTGTATTCACATCCTACCATACCTTTGTCTGTACATTATACCTTGAAACTTTTTTATCGCCCCCAAAAACGTCCTTTTACTCTCTGTTCTAGACGTTCTAGACGACCAATTCTCATAGCTTTTAGCCGTACCCTTATTCTACTCCTCCTCTGTTCCTCCGGTGATGTAGAGGTGAATCCAGGCCCTGCAGTGCCTAGCTCCACTCCTATTCCCCAGGCGCTCTCTTTTGATGACTTCTGTAACCGTAATAGCCTTGGTTTCATGCATGTTAACATTAGAAGCCTCCTCCCTAAGTTTGTTTTATTCACTACTTTAGTAAACTCTGCCAACCCGGATGTCCTAGCCGTGTCTGAATCCTGGCTTAGGAAGACCACCAAAAATTCTGAAATTTCCATCCCTAACTACAACCTTTTCAGACAAGATAGAATGGCCAAAGGGGGTGGTGTTGCAATCTACTGCAAAGATAACCTGCAGAGTTCTGTCCTACTATCCAGGTCTGTACCCAAACAATTTGAACTTTAGAAACAAGTCTCTCACCATTGCCACCTGCTATAGACCACCCTCTGCCCCCAGCTGTGCTCTGGAAACCATATGTGAACTGATTGCCCCCCATCTATCTTCAGAGCTCGTGCTGCTAGGCGACCTAAACTGGAACATGCTTAACACCCCAGCCATCCTACAATCTAAGCTTGATGCCCTCAATCTCACACAAATTATCAATGAACCTACCAGGTACCACCCCAAAGCCGTAAACACAGGCACCCTCATAGATATCATCTTAACCAACTTGCCCTCTAAATACACCTCTGCTGTTTTCAACCAAGATCTCAGCGATCACTGCCTCATTGCCTGCATCCGTAATGGGTCAGCGGTCAAACGACCTCCACTCATCACTGTCAAACGCTCCCTGAAACACTTCAGCGAGCAGGCTTTTCTAATCGACCTGGAAGGATATTGATCTCATCCCGTCAGTAGAGGATGCCTGGTTATTTCTTTTAAATGCCTGCCTTACCATCTTAAATAAGCATGCCCCATTCAAGAAATTTGGAACCAGAAACAGATATAGCCCTTGGTTCTCTCCAGACCTGACTGCCCTTAACCAACACAAAAACATCCTATGGTGTTCTGCATTAGCATCGAACAGCCCCCATGATATGCAACTTTTCAGGGAAGCTAGAAACCAATATACACAGGCAGTTAGAAAAGCCAAGGCTAGCTTTTTCAAGCAGAAATTTGCTTCCTGCAACACAAACTCAAAAATGTTCTGGGACACTGTAAAGTCCATGGAGAATAAGAACATCTCCTCCCAGCTGCCCACTGCACTGAAGATAGGAAACACTGTCACCACTGATAAATTCACTATAATTGAGAATTTCAATAAGCATTTTTCTACGGTTGGCCATGCTTTCCACCTGGCTACCCCTACCCCGGTCAAATGCACTGCACCCCCCACAGCTACTCGCCCAAGCCTTCCCCATTTCTCCTTCTCCCAAATAAAGTCAGCTGATGTTCTGAAAGAGCTGCAAAATCTGGACCACTACAAATCAGCCGGGCTAGATAATCTGGACCCTTTCTTTCTAAAATTATCTTCTGAAATTGTTGCCACCCCTATTACTAGCCTGTTCAACCTCTCTTTCGTGTCGTCGGAGATTCCCAAAGATTGGAAAGCAGCTGCGGTCATCCCCCTCTTCACCCAAACTGCTACAGACCTATATCTATCCTACCCTGCCTTTCTAAAGTTTTCGAAAGCCAAGTCAACAAACAGATTACCGACCATTTCGAATCCCACTGTACCTTCTCCGCTATGCAATCTGGTTTCAGAGCTGGTCATGGGTGCACCTCAGCCACGCTCAAGGTCCTAAACGACATCTTAACCGCCATCGATAAGAAACAATACTGTGCAGCCGTATTCATTGACCTGGCCAAGACTTTCGACTCTGTCAATCACCACATCCTCATTGGCAGACTCGACAGCCTTGGTTTCTCAAATGATTGCCTCGCCTGGTTCACCAACTACTTCTCTGATGGAGTTCAGTGTGTCAAATCGGAGGGTCTGTTGTCCGGGCCTCTGGCAGTCTCTATGGGGATGCCACAGGGTTAAATTCTTGGACCGACTCTCTTCTCTGTATACATCAATGATGTCGATCCTGCTGCTGGTGAGTCTCTGATCCACCTCTACGCAGACGACACCATTCTGTATACTTCTGGCCCTTCTTTGGACACTGTGTTAACAACCCTCCAGGCTAGCTTCAATGCCATACAACTCTCCTTCCGTGGCCTCCAATTGCTCTTAAATACGAGTAAAACTAAATGCATGCTCTTCAACCGATCGCTGCCTGCACCTGCCTGCCTGTCCAACATCACTACTCTGGACGGCTCTGACTTAGAATATGTGGACAACTACAAATACCTAGGTGTCTGGTTAGACTGTAAACTCTCCTTCCAGACTCACATCAAAATCTCCAATCAAAGTTAAATCTAGAATTGGCTTCCTATTCCGCAACAAAGCATCCTTCACTCATGCTGCCAAACATACCCTTGTAAAACTGACCATCCTACCAATCCTTAACTTCGGTGATGTCATTTACAAAATAGCCTCCAATACCCTACTCAATAAATTGGATGCAGTCTATCACAGTGCCATCCGTTTTGTCACCAAAGCCCCATATACTACCCACCACTGCGACCTGTATGCTCTCGTTGGCTGGCCCTCGCTTCATACTCGTCGCCAAACCCACTGGCTCCAGGTCATCTACAAGACCCTGCTAGGTAAAGTCCCCCCTTATCTCAGCTCGCTGGTCACCATAGCAGCACCCACCTGTAGCATGCGCTCCAGCAGGTATATCTCTCTGGTCACCCCCAAAACCAATTCTTCCTTTGGCCGCCTCTCCTTCCAGTTCTCTGCTGCCAATGACTGGAACGAACTATAAAAATCTCTGAAACTGGAAACACTTATCTCCCTCACTAGCTTTAAGCACCAGCTGTCAGAGCAGCTCACAGATTACTGCACCTGTACATAGCCCATCTATAATTTAGCCCAAACAACTACCTCTTTCCCTACTGTATTTATTTATTTATTTTGCTCCTTTGTAACCCATTATTTCTATGTCTACTTTGCACATTCTTCCACTGCAAATCAACTATTCCAGTGTTTTACTTGCTATATTGTATTTACTTTGCCACACTGGCCTTTTTTTTGCCTTCAACTCCCTTATCTCACCTCACTTGCTCACATTGTATATAGACTTATTTTTCTACTGCATTATTGACTTTATGTTTGTTTTACTCCATGTGTATCTCTGTGTTGTTGTATGTGTCGAACTGCTTTGCTTTATCTTGGCCAGGTCGCAATTGTAAATGAGAACTTGTTCTCAACTTGCCTACCTGGTTAAATAAAGGTGAAATAAAAAATAAATAAAAATAAAAGGAGCAAGATAAATAAATACAGTATGGGGATGAGGTAGTTGGATGGGCTATTTACAGATGAGCTATGTGCAGTGATCTGTGAGCTGCTCTGACAGCTGGTGCTTAAAGCTAGGGAGGGAGATATGAGTCTAAGATAAGATAAGATGAGGGAGATAAGAGATAAGGCGGGGCTTTACCTAGCAGGGACTTGTAGATGACCTGGAGCCAGTGGGTTTGGCGACGAGAATGAAGCGAGTATGAAGCGAGGGCCAGCCAAAGAGAGCGTACAGGTCGCAGTGGTGGGTAGTATATGGGGCTTTGCTGAAAAAACGGATGGCACTGTGATAGACTGCATCCAATTTGTTGAGTAGATTTTTGGAGGCTATTTTGTAAATGACATCGCCGAAGTCGAGGATCGGTAGGATGGTCAGTTTTACGAGGGTATGTTAGGCAGCATGAGTGAAGGATGCTTTGTTGTGAAATAGGAAGCCGATTCTAGATTTAATTTTGGAGATGCTTAATGTGAGTCTGGAAGGAGAGTTTACAGTCTAACCAGACACCTAGGTATTTGTCCACATATTCTAAGTCAGAACTGTCCAGAGTAGTGGTGTTGGACGGGCGGGCAGGTGTGATCTGCGATCGGTTGAAGAGCATGCATTTAGTTTTACTTGCATTTAAGAGCAGTTGGTGGCCACGGAAGGAGAGTTGTATGGCATTGAAGCTCGTTTGGAGGTTAGTTAACACAGTGTTCAAAGAAGGGCCAGAGATATACAGAATGGTGTCGTCTGCGTAGAGGTGGATCAGAGAATCACCAGCAGCAAGAGCGACATCATTGATGTATACAGAGAAGAGAGTCTGCCCGAGAATTGAACCCTGTGGCACCCCCATAGAGACTGCCAGAGATCCGGACAACAGGCCCTCTAATTTCACACTAAACTCTATCAGAGAAGTAGTTGGTGAACTTGGCGAGGCAGTCATTTGAGAAAGCAAGGCTGTTGAGTCTACCGATAACAATGTGGTGATTGATAGCAGAGTCGATGAATACGGCTGCACAGTCATGTCTCTTATTGATGGCGGTTATGGTATCGTTTAGGGCCTTGAGAGTGGCTGAGGTGCACCCATGACCAGCTCTGAAACCAGATTGCATAGCGGAGAAGGTACAGTGGGATTCGAAATGTTCGGTAATCTGTTGACTTGGCTTTCGAAGACCTTAGAAAGGCAGGGTAGGATAGATATAGGTCTGTAGCAGTTTGGGTCTAGAGTGTCTCCCCCTTTGAAGAGGGGGATGACTGCGGCAGCTTTCCAATCTTTGGGAATCTCAGACGATACGAAAGAGAGGTTGAACAGGCTAGTAATAGGGGTTGCAACAATTTCAGCAGATCATTTTAGAAAGAGAGGGTCCAGATTGTCTAGCCCGGCTCATTTGTAGGGGTCCAGATTTTGCAGCTCTTTCAGAACATCAACTATCTAGTTTTGGGTGAAGGAGAAATGTTTGTGCTACAGGATGCACATTTCTGTTTGAAAAAGCTAGCCTTAGCTTTCCTAACTGCCTGTGTATATTGGTTCCTCACTTCCCTGAAAAGTTGCATATCACGGGGGCTATTCGATGCCAATGCAGAACGTCACAGGATGTTTTTGTGCTGGTCGAGGGCAGTCAGGTCTGGAGTGAATCAAGGGCTATATCTGTTCCTGGTTCTACATTTTTGGAATGGGGCATGCTTATTTAAGATGTTGTGAAAGGCACTTTTAAAGAATAACCAGGCATCCTCTACTGACGGGATGAGGTCAATATCCTTCCAGGATACCCGGGCCAGGTCGATTAGAAAGGCCTGCTCGTTGAAGTGTTTTAGGAAGCGTTTGACAGTGACGAGGGGTGGTCGTTTGACCGCAGACCCATTACGGATACAGGCAATGAGGCAGTGATCGCTGAGATCTTGGTTGAAAACAGCAGAGGTGTATTTGGAGGGCAAGTTGGTTAGGATGATATCTATGAGGGTGCCCGTGTTTACGGATTTGGGGTTGTACCCGGTGGGTTCATTGATAATTTGTGTGAGATTGAGGGCATCAAGCTTAGATTGTAGGATGGCCGGGGTGTTAAGCATGTTACAGTTTAGGTCACCTAGCAGCACGAGCTCTGAAGATAGATCGGGGGCAATCAGTTCACATATGGTGTCCAGGGCACACCTAGGGGCAGAGGGTGGTCTATAGCAAGCGGCAACGGTGAGAGACTTGTTTCTGGAAAGGTGGATTTTTAAAAGTAGAATCTCGAATTGTTTGTGTACAGACCTGGATAGTAAGACAGAACTCTGCAGGCTATCTCTGCAGTAGATTGCAGCACCGCCCCATTTGGCAGTTCTATCTTGTCGGAACATGTTATAGTTAGGGATGGAAATTTCTGGGTTTTTGGTGGTCTTCCTAAGCCAGGATTCAGACACGGCTAGGACATCCGGGTTGGCAGAGTGTGCTAAAGCAGTGAATAAAACAAACTTAGGGAGGAGGCTTCTAATGTTAACATGCATGAAAACAAAGGCTTTTACGGTTACAGAAGTCAACAAATCAGAGCACCTGGGGAGTAGGAGTGGAGCTAGGCATTGCAGGGCCTGGATTAACCTCTTCATCACCAGAGGAACAGAGGAGGAGTACGATAAGGGTACGGCTAAAGGCCATCAGAACTGATTGTCTAGTTTGTTCAGAACAGAGAGTAAAAGGAGCAGGTTTCTAGGCGTGATAGAATAGATTCTAGGCATAATGTACAGACAAAGGTATGGTGGGATGTGAGTACATTGGAGGTAAACCTAGGCATTGAGTAATGATGAGAGAAATATTGTCTCTAGAGACGATTAAACCAGGTGATGTCCCTGCATATGTGGGAGGTTGAACTAAAGGGTTGGTTAAGGCATATTGAGCAGGGCTAGAGGCTCTACAGTGAAATAAGACAATAATCACTAACCAGGACAGTAATGGACAAGGCATATTGATATTAGGTAGAGGCATGCGTAGCCGGGTGATCATAGTGGTCCAGTGAGTAGTTGGGCTGGCTGGAGACACGGCGATTCAGACAGCTAGCAGGCCGGGGCTAGCAAGCTAGCAGAAGGGCCTTAGAGGGACGTCTCGACGGAGGAAAGTCGGTTTTAGCCTCCGCGTGCGGTGACGTCGATAGACCAGTCGTGATGGATTAGTAGGGTTCCGAGTACCAGAGGGGTCCAAGTCCAATTGGCAAAATAGGTATAGTGGCCCAAGAAATTGGCCGATGGATGTATTCAGCTAACAGTCCAATATGCTCTAGACAGCTAGCAGGCCGCGTCTAGCAGCTAGCGGGCTAGCAGATGGGCATTCAGGGGACATCGCGACGTAGGGGCCAGTTGAGTACCCCCTCGAGCAGATTACGTCGTAATCCAGTCGTGAAGGATCGGCGGGGTTCCGTGCCTATAGGTCCGGTATGCTCTGGATTGAGTCGTGTTGTACAAACTGGCGAGAGCTTTCCGAGCTAAAGGTTAGCTGATGACCGCTAGCAGTGTTTAGCTGACTACTAGCTAGTAGCTAGTGAGCTGGCTAGCTTCTGTTAGGGGATTCCGGTTCCGAGGTAAATAAAAATACTTTAGAAAAAACAGATCCACACCACATTGGGTGAGGCAGGTTGCAGGAGAGTATTTTGAAGTTGAGGTTTAGAAAAATATAAAAAAGATATGCGAAGAAAAATATATAAAAAGATATATACATGGGACACGACAAGACGAAGGACTAAGACATCTGACTGCTATGCCATCTTGGATAAGCTGAATGTAGATGTCAATGTACACAGAGGAGGACAGAAGCTAGCTGTCCTCCGGCTATACCATTGTGCTACCCTACAGAGTGCTGTTGAGGCTACTGTAGACCTTCTTTGCAAAATAGTGTGTTTTAATCAATTATTTGGTGACGTGATTATATTTAGTATAGTTTTCTCTAAAAAGGATAACTTTTTAAATGTTTTACAATTAAACATTTTATGAAATTCACTGAGGAGGAAGGTCCTCCCCTTCCTCCTCTCAACTGACACACACACACACATGCCCACACACATACACTAAAACTTTGAGCAGCAGAGAATAATGTGGTAAATCTTCACTGTATGTTTACAGTAGTGCCTCGTGCCATTGAGATTTGTCTAGACTTCATTGTACCCTCTTCTCTTTGCTTTGAGGATGCTCTTCAATAGAATATCTGATGTACGATCCGCAGCTAGCTAGTGTATGTTTCTGGGACAGCAGCGACAACAGATACAGTATATTCATTCAGTATTTAATAGAGCTGGGGCCAACTGCAGAGCAGCACAAAGAACATATTGTTATTCACTAAGGGGAATTTAAGCCTTTCCTACGTACTTATCATCATTTGGTATTCAGACTTACCTTATTCAGTTGCATAACACGCTCTGCAGGCATGGCTACCTTGCGTGCTCTGAATACATTTCATTCAACAGCTGAAAACCCTCCCCCTTGCTGCCCAACAGATTTTCTCATTGAGTTTTCATTCTACAGGGTTTTCAGTACGTCTATCTGAAGTTGTCCCTTTAAATACAGTGCACCTTTTTAATTAAAATTTTGTCGAAAGACTCACTAGAATATATTGAGAGAACGGGTTCAGAATGTTAGGGATCAGGAAGACATCTAAATATATGCATATTCTAATCTGTTTCAGCATCAAACAGTAGATTTAAAAATACTCTGATCTTGTAGATTATTTAGGTTTATAAAAGTATTTATAAATCAAAAGGTTAGGAGAGTGTACACACGAAAGAAAAGTGGTTTGATTTATTAAAATAATTGCCACATTCAGTTCTTCAACCCATGGTAATGTTGGAAGATTAATGTACATATAATTATATGGATGGTTATGACTCCTACATGAGTGTTAAAACACACATTTATTCAAATATGTTTTTTCCCTACCAAGAAGTTTACTTCTGTTTGAAAGTTTGTTTCTTAAGTCCTTTGTTGTTGTAATAAATTCTTTACAATCATGTTTATTAAAATCATATTTTAAGTAACTTGCAGAAAGTACATGTCACGATCGTCAAAGGGAGAGAGAGAGGACCAAGGCAAAAAAAAATACATATTCTCTTTATTAAGAAGAAGAAAAACTAAACAAAACAACAAATAGACGACCGTGAAGCTATAAATGACTAAGTGCAAAAACATGCAACACAGACACAGACATAGACAATTACCCACAAACACCTAAAGCCTATGGCTGCCTTAAATATGGCTCCCAATCAGAGACAACAATAACCAGCTGTCTCTGATTGAGAACCAAATCAGGCAACCATAGACTTTTCTAAACACCTACACTGAACACAACCCCATACATACTACAAAACCCCCTAAACAATACACACACCCCAAACTAGACAAAACACACAAACATCCCCCATGTCACACCCTGACCTAACTAAACTAATCAAGAAAATATATATAACAAAGGCCAGGGTGTGACAGTACACTTTATGACACTGTCATGAAGCATTATGTCCATCCTGTGTCACTTTACTTGGACTAAGAAAATGCACTTCATGACACTGTCATAAAGCATTATGACCATCATAATCATATAAGCCAATAAAGACAGATAGGCCTATCACATACATGCCGTTATGTCAAATGGTGCAAACATCTCTGTGAGATGGCATTTCCTCTGCGCTGCAGTCCTGGAGAAGGTGCACAACTGAGCATGCGGACAGTGTAGAGGGAACATTGGGTGCAATTAGGGCTGTGGCAGTCCCAAAAAATTATTCAGCTGGTGATTGTCAGGAAAATAACTATCGGTCTCACAGTAATTAACCGTTAATTAAAATAAACACATTTAGCGTCTCCTGGCTTCCACACATAGCCTACATGCCACTGATGCTGACCTTCTGAACATCTACATTTTAAAAAGTCTAGTAAAACCATGTAATATAGCCTACACCTCCACAATAAATATATTTTTTTTTAGACAGGTCTAAAGAAGCATGATATGAAGAAAATGCAGTCTATTCTGAGTTGTCCTAATGTTAGGTCCTGATCTGGCTATGCCAAATGGCTGTGGGCTACACTAGTTAATTTAGCAGACAAGATTTGCTTAGAATTCCGTGGCATTATTTTATAGTATGACGAATACAATTGAACAAAGATGATTAAAACGATTTGAGGGAGTGCGCACATGCGGCTATTCTTAATTTCGTGTTATTAATGTAACTTTAGTTGTTCTACAACTTGGGCTATATGGTTAGAATTTTAATACAATTTGACAAGCACTTGATAATGTCTAGAATTTCACGGCAGCATCCCCGTTGTGTGGCCGTAATGCACCCTAAAGAAATCCATGCCTTTTGCGGCTAGTGGCCATTGTGCCCTTCTCCCTGCGTGCTGTGCGCCCATCACGTGAACAGTTCTTTCTCACAGGCTACAAGTGAAGACAGACACATCGGGACGCAACTGCCCCATCCTTATCCAATTCCGAGATGCATATTGAGGATATTGGAAAAACTGTACACATTTTATTTTCGTCAGCCAACAAGATGTGTAGGCCTAACAAACAGCAAAAGCACTAGCCTATGTCAATCTACTATCCCCCATAGTACAAAAGTTGACCTATTCTGTGTGAGAAATAAATATTCCAAACATAGTCTGGGAAAGTTGTGGGATGCGATAGATCCCAAATTACTACAACCACTATCATCAAACAAAATGTTTTACGCAATGTGGCTGACGCAACAGAATAGAACATTTAGTTTAAAATGTTGATAAACTATTTTGCTATTTCTTTACATTACAAGTGCAGCAATGCACACATTGTAGTAGGCCATAAGCGCGAATGTTCAATTAGCGGAAAACACCATTATCAAAAGTGACCGCAAACGCAATTATGTATGTAATGCTTTTATTATAAAGGTGCATTTTTATGGTGAAAATGATGTCCCACCAACTTGAAAATAACGCGTTGCTTATGTATGCCCGTTAGGCTATACACCTCTTGTAAAGCAGATTAATGTGCTTAATTTTAAGAAGTTATTTGGCCATTTTAGTTGTGATTACAAACCTTATTAAAACATATAGGCCTATGGGCTAGACTACATGAGGTGTGCAAATATGATCAGAAAAAGTCACAAAAAAAGGCATTGTTTCTTATGCTGGGCATCATTCACAAGTGATAATATATAACTCACAAGTGATAGTATCACGTTTCAGGTAAGACCCAGATGCAGACAACGTCGATGTAACAGTTTAATAATCGAACAGGGGCAGGCAAAAAGCAGGTCAAGGGCAGGCAGAGGTTGGTAATCCAGATAGGTGGGGCAAAGGTACAGGACGACAGGCAGGCAGAATGGTCAACACTGGGAAAACTAGGAAACGGGAACAATCGAGAGACAAGAGCAGAGGGAAAACCGCTGTTAGGCTTGACGAAACAAAACCAACTGGCAACAGACAAACAGAGAACACATGTATAAATACACAGGGGATAATGGGGAAGATGGGCGACACCTGGAGGGGGGTGGAGACAATCACAAAGACAGATGAAACAGATCAGGGTGTGACAGACTATTGTCACCCATCAGACTATTCTTGATTTAATATTGTCTCTACGTATACAAATTTGATTTACAATGGACCATTATCATGCACCTGATTCGAAACAAGGGGCAGCGGGGAAAAAATACATGTCATCTATGCACTTAAATAGCGACTGGAGAATGTGTTTCCCCGTGGTTTATTTTTGTGCCAGCCAGGTAGGCTATACTCCTGTTGTAAATATAAGCAATGTGCTTAATATTAGGAAAGTTGAGAATTGAATATAGCAGGCCTAGCCTATAGAAATCTGATCCTCCTATTTTTAGTAGAGGAGATGCAATTGCAAAGCCTATTGAAATGTCACTCAACATGAGCTCATGGACTCTCATGAAGTGTTTGATTAGATTTTTGAATACATTTGCTTTTATTTCAGAGTGATTAGAGGGACAATAGAGTGCTGAGTACCAGGCAGTTAGCAAGTTTTGTAGGTACTAATGACCATCAGCAGCATCAGAGCTTGGAGAAGCTTAATTACCATGACTAAACGGTCACGTGGAATTTCACTGCCTTCTTGTCGCTTGACAGCAACAGCCCTAGGTGCAATTCAATATTAGTAAGGTGTTCCTAATGTTTGGTATACTCAGTGTATATGATAGGATGATGACTGTTATTCTGGACATATCTGATTGCATTTGTGTTCTGCCTTTGAGTGTGGTCTATGAATGTTTACGTGTGTCTTTGTGATCTAAAGATGACTCTCAGTGTGTGTGAGATTCTGTGTGTGTGCGTGTCAATTGGGATGGTGCCTGTTTGTGTTCTAAATACGTCTGTGAGTATGTTTGTGAGTAAGTGTCTTGCGATGGAGTGTGTGTGTGTGTGTGTGTGTGTGTGTGTGTGTGTGTGTGTGTGTGTGTGTGTGTGTGTGTGTGTGTGTGTGTGTGTGTGTGTGTGTGTGTGTGTGTGTGTGTGTGTGTGTGTGTGTGTGTGTGTGTGTGTGTGTGTGTGTGTGTGTGTGTGTGTGTGTGTATTTCTGCCTTAGGGTCTCAGTGAAGATAAGGGATGCCCATCAGTCAAGCAGTCATTGGGGAGGACAGGCCTGGGGTCGTGGTTGGCTGTCACCCTCCCTTTCCTCTCTTTCCAGAGAGAGTTTGGTGCTCAACTTCACAGGGCAAGGTGAAACTCCTCTAAAGTACTGTCTGTAGCTCCCAGGGCAAGGTGAAACTACTACTGCTGCCTGTCCGTAGCTCCTGAAACTACTACTACTGTCTGTCTGTAGCTCCTGAAACTGCTACTACTGTCTGTCTGTAGCTCCTGAAACTACTACTACTGTCTGTCTGTAGCTCCTGAAACTACTACTGTCTGTCTGTAGCTCCTGAAACTACTACTACTACTGTCTGTAGCTCCTGAAACTACTACTACTGTCTGTTTGTAGCTCCTGAAACTACTACTACTGTCTGTCTGTAGCTCCTGAAACTACTACTACTGTATGTAGCTCCTGAAACTACTACTACTATCTGTCTGTAGCTCCTGAAACTACTACTACTGTCTGTAGCTCCTGAAACTGCTACTACTGTCTGTTTGTAGCTCCTGAAACTGATACTACTGTCTGTCTGTAGCTCCTGAAACTACTACTACTGTCTGTAGCTCCTGAAACTACTACTACTGTCTGTAGCTCCTGAAACTACTACTACTGTCTGTCTGTAGCTCCTGAAACTACTACTACTGTATGTAGCTCCTGAAACTACTACTACTGTCTGTCTGTAGCTCCTGAAACTACTACTACTGTCTGTCTGTAGCTCCTGAAACTACTACTACTGTCTGTAGCTCCTGAAACTGCTACTACTGTCTGTCTGTAGCTCCTGAAACTGATACTACTGTCTGTCTGTAGCTCCTGAAACTGATACTACTGTCTGTCTGTAGCTCCTGAAACTACTACTACTACTGTCTGTCTGTAGCTCCTGAAACTGATACTACTGTCTGTCTGTAGCTCCTGAAACTGATACTACTGTCTGTCTGTAGCTCCTGAAACTACTACTACTGTCTGTATCTCCTGAAACTGCTACTACTGTCTGTCTGTAGCTCCTGAAACTGATACTACTGTCTGTCTGTAGCTCCTGAAACTACTACTACTGTCTGTCTGTAGCTCCTGAAACTACTACTACTTTATGTAGCTCCCAGGTCAAGGCGAAACTACTACTACTATTGTTTGCTTTTTGTTGTTCCTTTTGCGTTTACTTCTCTGGATTTTTAAAGTTCATTATTGAATTTTACCAATGTAATGAATGTTACAGTATTTGTCAGGTTATGTTCAAATAGAGTTGCAAATGTCTTACTATATCTCTCTCCTAAAAAATGAAATAATTTTTGGATGATGTTTTTTAATATCTCTCGCTCCCAGTGTATCAGTCAGTTGAGATGCTGTGGAAAATGACAAACAGTAGGGACACACAGAGCTTTATGAGGGCAGCCTGCCTGTCATGCCAAATACTCATTTCCCTCCACAAGTTCCTGTGTGGAAAATCCCATTTCTAGCATGGTCTGTCTTCTCCCTATTCTTTGCTCCAATGCTCCATCGCTCCATTACTTTCTACCACTCTCTCTCTCTCTAATCTTCTATCTTCTCTCAGTCTCTCAATTTTTTCCTTCTCTCTTTGGCACGCACTAGAATGTCATCCTTTCCTGACATAAAAAAACAGAAAATGTCAGAAAGAGGAAGAATTTAGAATAATAGAGACTGAATGAACAGAAATCATAGATTAAATCTACCCAAAAGTCACGGCGAAAGGCCAGAATTGCCTCTCCCCCGATCCCCCACCACACTGAGCAGGAAATCAATATTTAGCCCTCAGACAGGATATGGAATCCTGAGGGGGTATTCAGACAGCTGTTGGAATGTGGTCTATCATTTCAAACAGCTGGAAACCACCAATATAGCATCATCACAGCGCTGCGTTCTCTCAATGAGGTTGCATAATGATTACTCTCCACAGGAGTCATTTGATCCTCGTACCCGTCACAGATGGTTGCAAAGCTCATTCATGTTTTTTGTGTGCGATTCAAACACAACTGATTGGTTGACCAAATACGCTGCCCTTCAGCTCTTGTTGCCACTCCAACCACTGTTTGAGTAATAGCAGGGCTGTAGAATGGACACCATGGCAGTTACAGGAAACAGCCAGATTCAATCAGTGCTCACCGCAGGACACATTTCCCAGAATTCTGTGTCTGGGTGACCACAGGTGAGTGAGCGGAATCCAAGATCCAACAGCTAGCCTGGAAGTGTAGTCTGTCTGGATGTAATAATATTTGATATGATATATTTTGAGGATGAATAATATATGGTGAAAGTATTTGGCAGATTGAAGAGGCCAGACCTTCCCTGCTGGTGACTGAGAGGAGGAGACTATAGGACAGAGAGGCCAAAGCCTCGCCCACGGCTCCTTCTGATTGAAGAAGGGAGGAGGAGGTTAAAGGAGAGGTGAGAGGAGTGTGAGCCTTATTTCTGATCCCCTGCTAATCCTGCATCAGCCTCTTTTCTACAACGTTATGAGAAGCACTTTGCCCTCTCACTCCCTCCCTCCCCCCTCAGGAAATTTCACCTGGGGAGGGAGGGTTTAAGGGGTGTGAGGGTTGCCAGGTTCAGGCCGACAGGCAGGGAACACAACACTCTCCGTGGCTGCAGGTGGCGTGTGTTAATGCAACTTGGGAGGAGGAAAATGTTTTTTCTTTATGAACATGTAAACCGGGCCTGTCATATTAATATATACAGATCAGACAAGAAGCAAATATCTGATATCTCAAGTAATGATGAAAATGTCAATCATCTCCAGCATAAGGATGCAGTGTTGCATGAAGTAAAGTTTACAGTATAGATAACAGGAGATGTAAGTTAGATGGAGATTCTCAATGGAATGAAGATATGAACCCATGTACTGCTAACGATCATCACCCCTTGATCAGGTCTAACAAGCTTTGATACAAAGGTCAGCAAAAGGTCAACGCAGCACCACAACTGTCAGTCCCAACCTTCAGACTCAACCACACGTGGAACACAACCTCTTAATTTAGCAGACGCTTTCATCCAAAGCGACTTAGTCATGCGTGCATACATTTTACATAAGGAATCGAACTCACAATCTGGCGTCCTCTCTCACATGTCCCTCTCATATGCCTTCTATGTTCCTGCCACCGTCGACAAAAATGCCACGAGGATGATGCAATTTCCACCATTATTTTGAGAAGTTCTTCCAGGTAATGAGAACATAATTGCCCTGATTGAAATGACACCAGTTGGCTGAGCACGGCGCGATGCAGAGCAGGCCTGGTGTGATCACAGAAAGTCATTTGGAGGCTGAAGCAGCCTGCTATCCATCTGTCACTGTGGCAAAGCCCCCTGGAGGCATCTCAGTACCACTACTCTGTCTGTCTAGCCCTCCTTCTAGCCTCCAGCCAGTTGCTGTTTGTGGGAAACCTGTTATTTCAGCTTTCTAGTTATGCCCCTGTAAAGCAGGGAAAGCAGGAAAGTATATGGATGGATCTCCAAACACAGAGTGTGGCCTCCATCTGATGCATAGTCTCTCTAGACAGACAGGTTGCTTCCCACAATGTACCAATGTTTCTGCAAACACGTCTGTAGAAGTTCCGACGTCAGTAAACACAAAGTAGTAGCTACCTAACAAGACGGAGATCACAGATGTTCATTTAAATTAGTGTATTTCGCAAGTGCCTTGTTTGCATCCTCTACCTTCACTAAAATCGCCTGCAAACTTTTGTTTCAAAACGCAATATTTTGGCATGTCTGCCTACAGGCTACAAAAATAGTTTTTAGGCATGGCCCACCTACCCAAACTTGTGATTTGTTGGGAGAGTTGTCCCCCCCCCCAAAATGTCCCCCTTTCAAAATGTCCAAGTGAATCTAATGCTGCTGTCTGGGTATGGAATTCACGAGACAATCCCACTGGGCACAGACGTTAATTCAACGTCTATTCCACTTTAGTTCAACGTCATTTCATTGAAATGACGTGGAAACAGTGTTGATTCAACCAGTTTGTGCCCAGTCGGATGTAATTTGTGGTACTGTACCAGTCAGAGCTTTCTTTAGTAACTAAAGTGTCCCAGTGTGGTCACTTGTTTACGGGCTGGGGGGGAATGGATGATGACAGCTTATGGCTGAGAATGACAGTGCCAGGAGTTACTGCCCTGACCGGAAGACCTCCGAGTGTTGCTGCTGTCGCTCCCTGGCTGTTTGTGTGTGTCTGTGCACATACGTATATATCTGTGTGCCTGTGCACGTGTGTATGTAAATACTCAAGCGTCTGCATCAGAAACCCAAGAGTGTGAAATTTGCATTAACATTCTCGTATCTTGGTGGGCTATTTTACAGGCAAGGCATCGCTTTGATGTCACTGCCCTCTGCATCTAAAGGGGAATGTAATTGAGTTTGGTGCATCATATAAATGCCTTGCTCTGCCTTAGCTTGGCTTCCCTTCGCATGCCTGACAATCAGGCAGTGTTTTAGAGTCAGCGAGAAAGCTTGTCAGTCACACCTCACGATGCATTGATCACCTGATCTAACAGACCACCCTTTCTTCTCCACTAGATAATGTAATTAAATTCACTCCCGCTCTGTTCTGAGGAGCCTGGCATGCCATTCTACCCACAGGGGTAATTACTTTGGCCTGAGCCGAGACACCTGCCATCCTTTTTGTGATCTATGGTGAAGGAAGTCACACGTAAAATAAAGTTAATGAAATCATTCAGGTATTCAGAGGCATGCAGGGAGAGAGAACGAGAGAAAGAAAAAGAGAGAATGAGAGAATAAGGGCACAAGGCGAGAGCCAGATGCAGACACGGGAAGCAGATGGTTTGAGTCTTTGATATTTATTAATAATCCAAAAGGGGGTAGGCAAGAGAATAGTCGTGGACAGGTGAAAGGTCAAAACCAGTTCAGAGTCCAGAAGGTACAGTGTGTCAGGCAGGCTTGAGGTCAGGGCAGGCTTGAGGTCAGGTAGAATGGTCAGTCAGGCTTGAGGTCAGGGCAGGCGGAATGGTCAGGGCAAGCTTGAGGTCAGGGCAGGCAGAATGGTCAGGCAGGCTTGAGGTCAGGGCAGGCAGAATGGTCAGGCAGGCTTGAGGTCAGGGCAGGCACCTGACAGACACCTGTCTGTCAGGTGGCCAGGTGTCTGTCAGGTGGCCAGGTGTCTGTCAGTTGGCCAGGTGTCTGTCAGTTGGCCAGGTGTCTAACAGGTGGCCAGCTGTCTGTCAGGTGGCCAGCTGTCTGTCAGTTGGCCAGGTGTCTGTTCGGTGGCCAGTTGGCCAGGTGTTTGCTTGGGCCTCTTGTCTTCAAGCTGTCTGCTTTCTCCTGACTGCTGTCTCTCATGGAACGCTGCCAGTCCTTGGTTTGATGGTCACACACATTCCTGAGGGACGCTGTTGGGGACATGGTGATGGAGATTTATCATTGTGTGTGTGTTATAGCATGCGTGCGAAGGTCAACATAAATCTGTCTGTTTGTCGAGCTGGGAGTCTGATTAGTCTGACACACACACACCTTCCCTGACTTTGCAGGAGCAGACTTGTTGCCTGGTTTCAATTAGGCTTGGCTAATTGCATTTTAGCGCTCATAATGACATGGAGAAGAGCAGTTTCACATGAACAATAAATACATCACTATCACAAGATGTCAAATGCTTGCAAGTGGATTCACACACAGAAGCCTCGTTTATACCTAGCCCTAACATGCGTCCTTTGTCCTGATCTTGTCCACATTCTGATTGTGCCCACATTTTCAGAAATATGTCTACACATGGTATTAAAATGTGTCTCGTATCCATCCACTGTGTCCGCTTTGTGACCAGATTTCATCGTCTCTCCCTGTATGACAGCTATTCTTTCAAAAATAATATGTATTTATTTAATTTAAGACACATATTGATGCCATAAGTCAATGGTGCCACCTGTCAATGATTTGAGAAGGCGTGATCATGATGATTTAAATGGTTTCACTGTACAGATCTGTGTATATTTGTAAGATATCCAAACACAATGTATGTCTGACTACCTCCTGAGGTCAGGAAGATCTGTTCACAATGTATTTTAATCATCTCCACGTGTCTAAAAAACATTGGGCACAATCAAACATTTGGAAAATATCATGACCAAGGATACTTGTTAGAACCAGGTATAAAAGGGGCTAGAGACACACATGCACAACACACATACACGCACAACACACACGCACACACTCCAAAACCCTACATACATAAATACATACATACAATGCATTCTGAGAGAATTCAGACCACATTACTTTATTTTACAGCCTTATTTTAAACTTGATTAAATCCTTTTTTTCTCGTCAATCTACACACAATACCCCATAATGATGAAGCAAAAACAGGTTTTTATCAAATTTTACAACAAAAAAACTACTGAAATACTAGATTTACATATTTACATATTTACATATTACTATTTACATATTTACATATTTACATAAAAAAGTATTGTGTGTGCCTCTCTGTGTGCATGCATACCAGCATGCATGTGCATTCGTACATGCGTGTGTCTATAATTATTTAGATATTTCGGTATTCTATTAGGTTCCCCATTAGCTGTTGCTAAAGCAGAAGCTACTATTCCTGGAGTCGACACAAAACATGAAACATGACATAATACAGAACATGAATAGACAAGAACTCAAGGACAAAACTACATACAGTATATTTAAAAACGGCCTACATAGCCTACATATCAACACACAATGTAAAGGGGCTTAATTCAGTGTAAGTGCGTGTGTGTGTGTATACAGTATATGCCTATGTGGTTTCATAACATGCTGTTGTCGGTGCCCCTGGCAGGTCCCGGAGGTGTCAGCCTGCTGATGTTCTGGTCTCTGTACTGGTCTCTCCACCTTCAAACGTGCTAATCAGTGTCGGGCGTCCATCTCTGTGCCCTCGGCGCCGAACAGGGGCCTCCGCACCCGTCCTGCAGACCCATCTCTCTCTCTCTCTCTCTCTCTCCCACAGACATGGAAATCAGACACTGAACATTAAGTATCATCTGTCTCCGTCACATACATGTCTTTAGATTTTCACTGCACTATTTAAATTTGCAAGGGGCTTCGCTGCTGCATGGAATTTAATCTGACTGTGACAAAATTAACAAGGTTCCTTTAAATCTTTTGTTTTGTGTGGATGTCATATGCTCAGAAATTCGCTCCCTCACACCCTCATCAGGAAAAGGGTGAATGGGGCTCCACCTCTCCTGCATTTGCATAATTCATCTCATTATTCACGGGCATGAGGTAATTAAACTAATTTATGGAGGACCAATGTTCTAATTGGAACAATATTTCTGCTGTCACTCATGGCCATGCGCAGAGCGAGGACGGACATGAACGCAGTGTATGAAAAAATGCGATGGAAAAAGGAAAACATGGTTGTTGGTAGTTAAGTTTTTTCATTGTCACGTGCACGAGTACAGTGAATTGCCTTTCTTGCTTTTTCCCAACAGTGCATTAATCAATATCAGAAGTAATATACAAAATAAATAAAGAGAGGCAGTTTCTGGGTCTGTTCCAATAACATATTTACAATGTGTAGGGATACTGGAGTAGAAGGGTGAGAAATGTATAGGGGTAACGGGAATAGGCATCAGGATATATGATAAACAGACTAGCAGCATCGTATATGATGATTGAATGTGTGTGTGTGTGTGTGTGTAGAGTCAGTATGAATGTGTGTACGTGTTATGTGTATGTGAGCAAATGAAGTGTGTGTGTGTGTCTGCGTGTGTGTTGGAGCTTACAGTTGAAGTCGGAAGTTCACATACACTCAGGTTGAAGTCATTAAAACTCATTTTTCAACCACTCCACAAATGTCTTGTTAACAAACTATAGTTTTGGCAAGTCGGTTAGGACATCTACATTGTGCATGACACAAGTCATTTTTCCAACAATTGTTTACAGACAGATTATTTCACTTATAATTCACTGTATTACAATTCCAGTGGGTCAGATGTTTACATACACTAAGTTGACTGTGCCTTTAAACAGCTTGGAATATTCCAGAAAATTGTCATGGTTTTAGAAGCTTCTGATAGCCTAATTGACATTATTTGAGTCAATTGGAGGTGTACCTGTGGATGTATTTCAAGGCCTACCTTCAAACTCAGTGCCTCTTTGCTTGACATCATGGGAAAATCATAAAAAATCAGCCAAGACCTCTGAAAAAAATGGTAGACCTCCACAAGTCTGGTTCATCCTTGGGAGCAATTTCCAAACGCCTGACGGTACCACGTTCATCTGTACAAACAATAGTACGCATGTATAGACACAATGAGACCACGCAGCCGTCATATCGCTCAGGAAGGAGATGCCTTCAGTCTCCTAGAGACAACGTACTTTGGTGCGAAAAGTGCAAATCAATCCCAGAAAAACAGCAAAGGACCTTGTGAAGATGCTGGAGAAACAGGTACAAAAGTATCTATATCCACAGTAAGTGGTCCTATATTGACATAGCCTGAAAGGCCGCTCAGCAAGGAAGACGACACTGCTCCAAAACCTCCATAAAAAGCCAGACTACGGTTTGCAGCTGCAAAGATCGTACTTTTTGGAGAAATGTCCTCTGGTCTGATAAAACAAAATTGTAACTGTTTGGCCATAATGACCATTGTTATGTTTGGAGGAAAAAGGGGGAGGATTGCAAGCCGTAGAACACCATCCAAACCAAGCATGGGGGTGGCAGCATCATGTTGTGGGGGTGCTTTGCTGCAGGAGGAACTGGTGCACTTCACAAAATAGATGGCATCATGAGGCAGGAAAATTATGTGGATATATTGAAGCAACATCTCAAGACATCAGTCAGGAAGTTAAAGCTTCGTTGCAAATGGGTCTTCCAAATGAACAATGACCCCAAGCATACTTCCAAAGTTGTGGCAAAATGGCTTAAGGACAACAAAGTCAAGGTATTGGAGTGGCCATCACAAAGCCCTGATCTCATTCCTATAGAACATTTGTGGGCAGAACTGAAAAAGTGTGTGCAACAAGGAGGCCTACAAACCTGACTAAGTTACACCAGCTCTGTCAGGAGAAATGTGCCCAAATTCACACAACTTATTGTGGGAAGCTTGTGGAAGGCTACCCAAAATGTTTGACCCAAGTTAAACAATTTAAAAGGCAATGCTACCAAATACTAATTGAGTGTATGTAAACGTCTGACCTACTGGGAAAGTGATGAAAGAAATAAAAGCTGAAATAAATAATTCTCTCTACTATTATTCTAACATTTCACATTCTTAAAATAAAGTGGTGATACTAGCTGACCTAAGACAGGGAATTTTTGCAAAGAGTAAATGTCAGGAATTGTGAAATACGGATTTTAAATGTAACGTAAACTCACTCACTTTTGTACATCGCCTTGGTCCGTACAATTGACCTTTTTTTAGCGCCCCAAAAACGTAATACTTCCAGATCAACTGTAATGTCAATACCATTGTAAAGCACAATTTCTCCCATTTCCAACAGAATCAATTACATGACCCCCACGCTGCCCATTTCTGCATGATTCGAGAAGGCAATGAGCCCCGTCGGTGCTTTGTAAAAATGACGGATGGGGAAGCGAAACTAATGCGTGATAGTGAGAAGGAGTGATGTTGTGTGGGAAAATTGCCAACTTGTCCAACTTGTTACCTTATCGCCTCTAAAATGTAAATAAAACACTATAAAGAGTTTATATAATGTGTCATTACATACCTATTTGAAGGTTTGTGTCGAATTTGAATCGTGTTTTTAGGGCGGTGCTAAAGTGATCTTAGAAGTAAACAGCGGCTTTGAGAATGATGATCGCAAAAAATGATGACGCAAAAAATGACTAGGTATCCCTCCTTACCCCCGTCACTGTCCCTTTCTTGTTTTTAAATGATGAGAGAAGTGCTTCACCTGGTGGAGAGAGATTGTAAGACAGAAATAGTTGCTTTCTGCGTGCTGTACGTTACGGCATGACACGTCACGATGTAACGGAGGGTCAGTTTTCTCTACTTTTCTCCAACACTATAGAACCATCACCATGTCAATCAACGCTTGAATAGAAACGTAGTTCACAACCCCGATTTTGAAGTCAACACAGTCGCTACAGTCCCATTAGTTTTCTTTGTAGCCTCGTTTGAATGTTGCGGTTGCGCACATTTGTACGGAATGGGGTGAGTTTATGTTATTTGGCTAAGGTGTATGTACACTTCCAACTTCAACTATGTATCCTTGTGTGGACCTAAATCTCCCAATGTCCCTACAAGGATAGTTATATAAGAAACATTCTCCCTCGTAGAACATTTCCCACATCCCTGTGAGGACAAAGGCTATTTTTTAAACTTAGAGGTTATGTTTAGGGTTAGGGTTACAATTAGGGTTAGGGTACAGGGTTAGTGGTTAGGTTTAGGGTTAGGACTTAGGTTAGGGTTACGGTTATGGTTATAGTTACGTTTAGGGGTTAGGAAAAATGGAAATACATGTTAGAGCCCCACGAGGATAGAAGAACATAACGTGCTCCGGGCAGCCGAGCGGAAATGGAGGAAAACTCGCCTCCCTGCGGACCTGGCATCCTTTCACTCCCTCCTCTCTACATTCTCCTCTTCTGTCTCTGCTGCTAAAGCCACTTTCTACCACTCTAAATTCCAAGCATCTGCCTCTAACCCTAGGAAGCTCTTTGCCACCTTCTCCTCCCTCCTGAATCCTCCTCCCCCTCCTCCCCCCTCCTCCCTCTCTGCGGATGACTTCGTCAACCATTTTGAAAGAAGGTCGACGACATCCGATCCTCGTTTGCTAAGTCAAACGACACCGCTGGTTCTGCTCACACTGCCCTACCCTGTGCTTTGACCTCTTTCTCCCCTCTCTCTCCAGATGAAATCTCGCGTCTTGTGACGGCCGGCCGCCCAACAACCTGCCCGCTTGACCCTATCCCCTCCTCTCTTCTCCAGACCATTTCCGGAGACCTTCTCCCTTACCTCACCTCGCTCATCAACTCATCCTTGACCGCTGGCTACGTCCCTTCCGTCTTCAAGAGAGCGAGAGTTGCACCCCTTCTGAAAAAACCTACACTCGATCCCTCCGATGTCAACAACTACAGACCAGTATCCCTTCTTTCTTTTCTCTCCAAAACTCTTGAACGTGCCGTCCTCGGCCAGCTCTCCTGCTATCTCTCTCAGAATGACCTTCTTGATCCAAATCAGTCAGGTTTCAAGACTAGTCATTCAACTGAGACTGCTCTTCTCTGTGTCACGGAGGCGCTCCGCACTGCTAAAGCTAACTCTCTCTCCTCTGCTCTCATCCTTCTAGACCTATCGGCTGCCTTTGATACTGTGAACCATCAGATCCTCCTCTCCACCCTCTCCGAGTTGGGCATCTCCGGCGCGGCCCACGCTTGGATTGCGTCCTACCTGACAGGTCGCTCCTACCAGGTGGCGTGGCGAGAATCTGTCTCCGCACCACGTGCTCTCACCACTGGTGTCCCCCAGGGCTCTGTTCTAGGCCCTCTCCTATTCTCGCTATACACCAAGTCACTTGGCTCTGTCATATCCTCACATGGTCTCTCCTATCATTGCTATGCAGACGACACACAATTAATCTTCTCCTTTCCCCCCTCTGATAACCAGGTGGCGAATCGCATCTCTGCATGTCTGGCAGACATATCAGTGTGGATGACGGATCACCACCTCAAGCTGAACCTCGGCAAGACGGAGCTGCTCTTCCTCCTGGGGACGGACTGCCCGTTCCATGATCTCGCCATCACGGTTGACAACTCCATTGTGTCCTCCTCCCAGAGTGCTAAGAACCTTGGCGTGATCCTGGACAACACCCTGTCGTTCTCAACTAACATCAAGGCGGTGACCCGTTCCTGTAGGTTCATGCTCTACAACATTCGCAGAGTACGACCCTGCCTCACACAGGAAGCGGCGCAGGTCCTAATCCAGGCACTTGTCATCTCCCGTCTGGATTACTGCAACTCGCTGTTGGCTGGGCTCCCTGCCTGTGCCATTAAACCCCTACAACTCATCCAGAACGCCGCAGCCCGTCTGGTGTTCAACCTTCCCAAGTTCTCTCACGTCACCCCGCTCCTCCGCTCTCTCCACTGGCTTCCAGTTGAAGCTCGCATCCGCTACAAGACCATGGTGCTTGCCTACGGAGCTGTGAGGGGAACAGCACCTCCGTACCTTCAGGCTCTGATCAGGCCCTACCCAAACAAGGGCACTGCGTTCATCCACCTCTGGCCTGCTCGCCTCCCTACCTCTGAGGAAGTACAGTTCCCGCTCAGCCCAGTCAAAACTGTTCGCTGCTCTGGCACCCCAATGGTGGAACAAACTCCCTCACGACGCCAGGTCAGCGGAGTCAATCACCACCTTCCGGAGACACCTGAAACCCCACCTCTTTAAGGAATACCTAGGATAGGATAAAGTAATCCTTCTAACCCCCCCCCCCTCCTTAAAAGAGTTAGATGCACTATTGTAAAGTGGTTGTTCCACTGGATATCATAAGGTGAATGCACCAATTTGTAAGTCGCTCTGGATAAGAGCGTCTGCTAAATGACTTAAATGTAAATGTAAATGTAAATGTGTGTGTGTGTGCTGGTGTGTGTGAAATAACAGAGAAAAGACAGTAAGACTGCACAGGATCCATTAATGAAATCAAAGTTTATTTGTCAATGCTCTGTTTTTTACTCTTTATTGTGATTGGATGGCTCAGTTTACAACTCTTGTTTGAATTGGATGAATATCATCCCTTGGTGGATGAACCTGACATGAAAGGGGTGAAAGTGCACATATAGAAGTAAAATGTAATGCGCTGCAGTCAGGTTAGTTTCGGATGCATTAAAAGATTAATTGTAAATGCCATGGCTTGTTGTCAAATGTTATGGTATACAGCGACTGTAAACAGTAGGCCTAGCTACAGTATGACATCGTTTAAAATACTGTAAGCTGCTTGGTGTGGAGGAGTGAGAGCAAATCATCACTCTCACTCTCCCCATTTCTCAGAACATAGTAATGTATCAATACCACCAGCCACCATATGTGTTTTAGAAATCACGGAGCTCTGTTTGTCTCTTCTCAAACAGTGGTAAGAGAATTGAATTGCGATTATGTAACTAGGCTGGCACAGCATGCAGTTTGATGGGACAACATGTACTCATAGTATGCTACACTGTCTCTTTACTCAAGTTACTTTCAAGTCTCAATTCAAAGGGCTTTTGTCACGCCCTGATCTGTTTCACCTGTCCTTGTGCTTGTCTCCACCCCCCCTCCAGGTGTCACCCATCTTCCCCACTTATCCCCTGGGTATTTATACCTGTCTGTCTGTGACAGTTCGTCTTGCTTGTCAAGTCAACCAGAGGTTTGTCTCAGCTCATGCTTTCCCCAGTCGCTCTTTTCCTCGCTCTCCTGGTTTTGACCATTGCCTGTCCTGACTCTGAGCCCACCTGGCTGACCTCTCTGCCTGCCCCTGAGCCTGCCTGCCATCCTGTGCCTTTGCCCTTACTCTTGATTACCGACCTCTACCTGACTTGAGCCTGCCTGGCATCCTGTGCCTTTGCCCTTACTGTTGATTACCGACCTCTACCTGACCTGACCCTGAGCCTGCCTGCCGTCCTGTGCCTTTGCCCTTACTCTTGATTACCGACCTCTACCTGACCTGACCCTGAGCCTGCCTGCCGTCCTGTGCCTTTGCCCTTACTCTTGATTACCGACCTCTACCTGACCTGACCCTGAGCCTGCCTGCCGTCCTGTGCCTTTGCCCTTACTCTTGATTACCGACATCTACCTGACCTGACCCTGAGCCTGCCTGCCGTCCTGTGCCTTTGCCCTTACTCTTGATTACCGACCTCTACCTGACCTGACCCTGAGCCTGCCTGCCGTCCTGTGCCTTTGCCCTTACTCTTGATTACCGACCTCTACCTGACCTGAGCCTGCCTGCCGTCCTGTGCCTTTGCCCTTACTCTTGATTACCGACCTCTACCTGACCTGACCCTGAGCCTGCCTGCCGTCCTGTGCCTTTGCCCTTACTCTTGATTACCGACCTCTACCTGACCTGACCCTGAGCCTGCCTGCCATCCTGTGCCTTTGCCACTACTCTGGATTATCGACCCCTGCCTGCCTTGACCTGTCACTTGCCTGCCCCTGTTGCTGTAATAAACAATGTTACTTCAATACAGTCTGCATTTAGGTCTTACCTGAAGCGTGAGGGCTTTATTGGCATGAGAAACATGTTTACAATGCCAAAGTAAGTGAAATAGATAAACAAAAGTGAAATAAATAATCTAAAATGAACAGTTAACATCACACGCAAAAAAGTTACAAAGGAATAAAGACATTTCAAATGTCATGTAATGGCTTTACACAATGTTGTAACGATGTGCAATTTGTTACAGAAGAAAAGGGAAAATAAATCAACATAAATATGGTGTTTGTTCACTGGTTGCCTGTTTCTTGTGGCAACATGTCACAAATCTTGCTGCTGTGATGGCACTCTTTGGTATGTCACCATACTTTGGTATGGCACACTTTGGTATGGGAGTTTATCAAAATTGGATATGTTTTCAAATTCTTTGTGGGTCTGTGTAATCTGCGGGAAATATGTGTCTCTAATATGGTCATATATTTTTCAGGAGGTTAGGAAGTGCAGCTCAGTTTCCACTGAATTTTGTGGGCAGTGTACACAGCCTGTCTTTTGAGAGTCAAGTCTGCCTACGGCGGCCTATCTCAATAGCAAGGCTATGCTCACTGAGTGTACAAAATCAAAGCTTTCCTTAATTTTGTGTCAGTCGAACTGGTCAGGTATTCTAACACTGTCTGCTCTCTGTTAAGGGCCAAATGGCATTCTAGTTTGCTCTATATTTTTGTTAATTCATTCCAATGTGTCAAGTCATGATCTTTCTCGTGATTTAGTTGGGTCTAATTGTGTTGCTGTCCTGTGGCTCTGTGGGGTCTGTTTGTGTTTGTGAACAGAGCCCCAGGACCAGCTTGCTTAGGGGCTGTGTGTATTATTATGTGGCTGGGTGACCCTACTGGTCCTTGAATAAGAATCTTTGGTAGTAGGAATCCTTCCCGGAATCCTTGTCCAAAATCCAGTTGTAGGTTTTGAGTTTTGATTTGGAGTGAAGGTTATGTTGTGGAGGGTAATATCCTGTATATGTCCTGGTGACATAGTGAAGGTAATGTTGTGGAGGGTAGTATCCTGTATAGGTCCTTGTGAAAAAATCCAAGTTTATCCAACTCTAAATCTATCTTTTTGTAAAAACATGCTGAAGAATTCAGGAGCTTATCTGCTCATGACCTCTCTCTCTCTCTCTCTCTCTCTCTCTCTCTCTCTCTCTCTCTCTCTCTCTCTCTCTCTCTCTCTCTCTCTCTCTCTCTCTCTCTCTCTCTCTCTCTCTCTCTCTCTCTCTCTCTCTCTCTCTCTCTCTCTCTCTCTCTCTCTCTCTCTCTCTCTCTCTCTCTCTCAATTCAATTCAATTAGCTTTATTTATTTATTTATTTTTGGGAAACATTATGTTAACATCTTTCTCTCTCTCTTACACACACTTCGCTTCCCTCCCTTTCCTTCTGTTACTCTTTCTCTAACCTTCTCTCCCTGCCCCCTCTCCCCTATCTCTCTCTCATCTATCTCTTTCTCTCCCTCACCACCTCTCTCCTGCCCAGTCATTAGTTGACTGGTGTTCCTGGCAGTGCCCTCCTGTACCCTCCACACAAACAGCACTTTGAGTGGGACTACTCTAACCAAAAACATCTGAAGAGCATTTTAAGAGCACATCCTATTTTAAAAAAACAATATCCTGAAAGAAAAAAGCTGGGATTGAACTGAAACCCCAATATGGGGAGTGGACTTGTCATAGCAGACTGTAGTGCACTACACTCCCCACTAAGAGCTACATTGGGGGGGAGCTGTCATGACAAATTCTGTTCGGCCTGGAAAACCTGTCCACGTTCTGCATCAATGGGAATGTGGAATAGCAGCAACAGTCTAACCTCCAGTCAGCCAAATAATGGTCCATTAGAATCCCATTGTTTCTCAAACCAGACAGGTTTTGGCAGCCGGAGAGACGCTGACATGACATAGCTTACTGCACCACCCTGGGAACGGATGGGGAAGAAGACAGAATGCAAAACTGTGTGAGGATGATTGGTGAAAATAAATAAACTGTAATCAGGGTAGGTTCCTATCTCCCAACCTCTTAACTAGCTACCAGGAAGACATTTCAGATACTGTAGGTTCCCATCTCCCAACCTCTTAACTAGCTACCAGGAAGACATTTCAGATACTGTAGGTTCCCATCTCCCAACCTCTGAACTAGTTACCAGGAAGACATTTTAGATACTGTAGGTTCCCATCTCCAAACCTCTTAACTAGCTACCAGGAAGACATTTCAGATACTGTAGGTTCCCATCTCCAAACCTCTTAACTAGCTACCAGGAAGACATTTCAGATACTGTAGGTTCCCATCTCCAAACCTCTTAACTAGTTACCAGGAAGACATTTTAGATACTGTAGGTTCCCATCTCCCAACCTCTGAACTAGTTACCAGGAAGACATTTTAGATACTGTAGGTTCCCATCTCCCAACCTCTGAACTAGTTACCAGGAAGACATTTCAGATACTGTAGGTTCCCATCTCCCAACCTCTGAACTAGTTACCAGGAAGACATTTCAGATACTGTAGGTTCCCATCTCCCAACCTCTGAACTAGTTACCAGGAAGACATTTTAGATACTGTAGGTTCCCATCTCCCAACCTCTGAACTAGTTACCAGGAAGACATTTCAGATACTGTAGGTTCCCATCTCCAAACCTCTTAACTAGCTACCAGGAAGACATTTCAGATACTGTAGGTTCCCATCTCCAAACCTCTTAACTAGTTACCAGGAAGACATTTTAGATACTGTAGGTTCCCATCTCCCAACCTCTGAACTAGTTACCAGGAAGACATTTCAGATACTGTAGGTTCCCATCTCCAAACCTCTTAACTAGTTACCAGGAAGACATTTTAGATACTGTAGGTTCCCATCTCCCAACCTCTGAACTAGCTACCAGGAAGACATTTCAGATACTGTAGGTTCCCATCTCCAAACCTCTTAACTAGCTACCAGGAAGACATTTCAGATACTGTAGGTTCCCATCTCCAAACCTCTTAACTAGTTACCAGGAAGACATTTTAGATACTGTAGGTTCCCATCTCCCAACCTCTGAACTAGTTACCAGGAAGACATTTCAGATACTGTAGGTTCCCATCTCCCAACCTCTGAACTAGTTACCAGGAAGACATTTTAGATACTGTAGGTTCCCATCTCCCAACCTCTTAACTAGTTACCCGGAAGACATTTCAGGCTATCAATCAAGTTCAAGTAGCTAGCTTGTCAAACTATCTTAGCTGGCATGCATGCTGTCAACGGTAGGTAGACTTTAGGGAAAAAAAGCAATTACTAAATGTACTGAATATGACTTGCATTCCTTTCAATCTTTTACCCACCAGTCAGAAGGATACAGACAGCTCAAGAGGTATGCTTAGATATGTTGAAAAATAACCTTATTTTTTACACAGAATTAGGTGGTGGAGGAGGTGGTGTGATGGTGTTGGGATGCTTTGCTGGTGACACTGTTGCCGATTTATTTAGAATTCAAGGCACACTTAACCAGCGCAGCTACCACAGCATTCTGCAGCGATCCTCCATCCCATCTGGTTTGTGGTTAGTGGGACTATCATTTGTTTTGCAACAGGACAATGACCCAACACACCTCCAGACTGTGTAAGGGCTATTTGACCAAGGAGAGTGATGGACTGCTGCATCAGATGACCTGGCCTCCACAATCACCCAACCTCAACCCAATTGAGATGGTTTGGGATGAGTTGGACCGCAGAGTGAAGGAATAGCAGCCAACAAGTGCTCAGCATATGTGGGAACTCCTTCAAGACTTTTGGAAAAACATTCCAGGTGAAGCTGGTTGAGAGAATGCCAAGAGTGTGCAAAGCTGTCATAAAGGCAAAGGGTGGCTACTTTGAAGAATATGTTTTGATTTGTTTAACACTTTTTTTGTTACTACATGATACCAAATGTGTTATTTCACAGTATTGATTTCTTCACTATAATTCTACAATGTAGAAAATAGTAAAAATAAATAAAAACCCTTGAATGAGTAGGTGTGTCCAAACTTTTGACTGGTACTGTAAGTATTCAGATCCTTTGCTCTGATAGCAGAAATTGAGCCCAGGTGCATCCTGTTTCCATTGATGTTTCTACAACTTGATTGAAGTCCACCTGTGATAAATTCAATTGATTGGACATGATTTGGAAAGACACACACCTGTATATATAAGGTCCCACAGTTGACAGTGCATGTCAGAGCAAAAACCAAACCATGAGGTCGAAGGAATTGTCCATAGAGCTCCGAGACAGGATTGTGTCTCGGTACAGATTTGGGGAAGGGTACCAAAAAATGTCTGAAGCGTTAAAGGTCCCCAAGAACACAGTGGCCTCAATCATTTGTAAATGGAAGAAGTTTGGAACCACCAAGACTCTTCCAAGAGCTGGCCGCCCAGCCAAACTGAGCAATCAGGGGGAGAAAGGCCTTGATCAGGGAGCTGACCAAGAACCCAATGGTAACTCAGACAGAGCTCTAGAGTTCCTCTGTGGAGACAGGAGAACCTTCCAGAAAGACAACCATTTCTGCATCATTACACCAATTAGGCCTTTATGGTAGAGTGGTCAGATGGAAGTCGCTCCTCAGTAAAAGGCACATGACAGCCCGCTTGGAGTTTCCCAAAAGGCACCTAAAGACTCTGACCATGAGAAACAAGATTCTCTAGTCTGATGAAACCAAGATGGAGCTCTTTAGCCTGATTGCCAAGCGTCACGTCTGGAGGAAAGCTGGCACCATCCCTACCATGAAGCATGGTGGTGCATGGAACCTGAGAAGCATGGAGAAGCATGGAATCTCCTGCCAAATGTATGACCACATTAGAGATACATATTTCCCACAGATCACACGGATCACACAGATCACACAGATCACACGGACACGGATTCAAAGAATTTGAAAACAAATCAAATACCGCAGTCATGAGAAGAGGGCAACCAGTGCAGCACAAACAACAATATTTATCTGTATCTATTTACTCTTACTATTCATACTAGGATTTTGCAGATTGCTCAAACACTGTACATAGCTGATAATATAACACTTGAAATATCTTATCTTTTCGAAACCTTTGTAAGTGCAATGTTTAATTTTTCTTTTTTTGTTCATGTTATTTTGTGTCTTCTCACTTTTGTATGTTTACTTGCTTTGGCAATGTAAACACATTTCTAATGCCAATAAAGCCCCTTTGAATTGAATTGCGAGAGAGAGAGAGAGAGAGAGAGAGAGAGAGAGAGAGAGAGAGAGGAGGCAGATTGAGAGGGAGGCAGAGAGGGTGAGAGAGAGGGAGGCAGAGAGAGAGAGGGAGAGAGAGAGAGACGGGAGAGGCAGAGAGAAAAAAGCAAAGAGAGCGAGAGAGAGATAGGGAGAGAGAGACAGGGAGGCAGAGAGAGAGGGAGAAAGATAGGGAGGTATAGAGAGATGTGGAGAGAGAAATACAGGGAGGCGGAGAGAGAGAGGCAGAGAGAGAAAGAGATAGGGAGAGAGAGAGGGAGAGAGAAAGAGAAGCAGAGCGATAGGAAGAGAGAGAGAGAGATAGATAGGGAGGCAGAGAGAGAGAGAGACACAGGTAGGTAAAGAGAGATAGGGAGACATATACACTGCTCAAAAAAATAAAGGGAACACTTAAACAACACAATGTAACTCCAAGTCAATCACACTTCTGTGAAATCAAACTGTCCACTTAGGAAGCAACACTGATTGACAATAAATTCACATGCTGTTGTGCAAATGGAATAGACAACAGGTGGAAATTATAGGCAATTAGCAAGACACCCCCAATAAAGGAGTGGTTCTGCAGGTGGTGACCACAGACCAATTCTCAGTTCCTATGCTTCCTGGCTGATGTTTTGGTCACTTTTGAATGCTGGCGGTGCTTTCACTCTAGTGGTAGCATTAGACAGAGTCTACAACCCACACAAGTGGCTCAGGTAGTGCAGCTCATCCAGGATGGCACATCAATGCGAGCTGTGGCAAGAAGGTTTGCTGTGTCTGTCAGCGTAGTGTCCAGAGCATGGAGGCGCTACCAGGAGACAGGCCAGTACATCAGGAGACGTGGAGGAGGCCGTAGGAGGGCAACAACCCAGCAGCAGGACCGCTACCTCCGCCTTTGTGCATGGAGGAGCACTGCCAGAGCCCTGCAAAATGACCTCCAGCAGGCCACAAATGTGCATGTATCTGCTCAAACAGTCAGAAACAGACTCCATGAGGGTGGTATGAGGGCCCGACGTCCACAGGTGGGGGTTGTGCTTACAGCCCAACACCGTGCAGGACGTTTGGCATTTGCCAGAGAACACCAAGATTGGCAAATTCGCCACTGGCGCCCTGTGCTCTTCACAGATGAAAGCAGGTTCACACGCACATGTGACAGACGTGACAGAGTCTGGAGACGCCGTGGAGAACGTTCTGCTGCCTGCAACATCCTCCAACATGACCGGTTTGGCGGTGGGTCAGTCATGGTGTGGGGTGGCATTTCTTTGGGGGGCCGCACAGCCCTACATGGGCTCGCCAGAGGTAACCTGACTGCCATTAGGTACCGAGATGATATCCTCAGACCCCTTGTGAGACCATATGCTGGTGTGGTTGGCCCTGGGTTCCTCCTAATGCAAGACAATGCTAGACCTCATGTGGCTGGAGTGTGTCAGCAGTTCCTGCAAGAGGAAGGCATTGATGCTATTGACTGGCCCGCCCGTTCCCCAGACCTGAATCCAATTGAGCACATCTGGGACATCATGTCTCGCTCCATCCACCAACGCCACGTTGCACCACAGACTGTCCAGGAGTTGGCGGATGCTTTAGTCCAGGTCTGGGAGGAGATCCCTCAGGAGACCATCCGCCACCTCATCAGGAGCATGCCCAGGCGTTGTAGGAAGGTCATACAGGCACGTGGAGGCCACACACACTACTGAGCCTCATTTTGACTTGTTTTAAGGACATTACATCAAAGTTGGATCAGCCTGTAGTGTGGTTTTCCACTTTAATTTTGAGTGTGACTCCAAATCCAGACCTCCATGGGTTGATACATTTGATTTCCATTGATCATTTTTGTGTGATTTTGTTGTCAGCACATTCAACTATGTAAAGAAAAAAGTATTTAATAAGAATATTTCATTCATTCAGATCTAGGATGTGTTATTTTAGTGTTCCCTTTATTTTTTTGAGCAGTGTATATATATACAGTTGAAGTCGGAAGTTTACATACACATACACTTAGTCATTAAAACTCGTTTTTCAACCACTCCACAAATTTCTTGTGAACAAACTATAGTTTTGGCAGGTCGGTTAGGACATCTACTTTGTACATGACACAAGTCATTTTTCCAAGAATTGTTTACAGACAGATTATTTCATTTATAATTCACTGTATCACAATTCCAGTGGGTCAGAAGTTTACATACACTAAGTTGACTGTGCCATGGTTTTAGAAGCTTCTGATAGGCTAATTGACATAATTTGAGTCAATTGGAGGTGTACCTGTGTATGTATTTCAAGGCATACCTTCAAACTCAGTGCCTCTTTGCTTGACATCATGGGAAAATCAACCTCCACAAGTCCTTGGGAGCATTTTCCAAATGCCTGAAGGCACCACGTTCATCTGTACAAACAATAGTGCTCAAGTATAAACACCATGGGCCCACACATCCATCATACCGCTCTGGAAGGAGACGCCTTCTGTCTCCTACAGACGAACGTACTTTGGTGCGAAAAGTGCAAATCAATCCCAGAAAAACAGCAAAGGACCTTGTGAAGATGCTGGAGGAAACAGGTACAAAAGTATCTATATCCACAGTAAAACGAGTCCTATATCGACATAACCTGAAAGGCCGCTCAGCAAGGAAGAAGCCACTGCTCCAAAACCGCCATAAAAAAGCCAGACTACGGTTTGCAACTGCACATGGGGACAAAGATCGTACTTTTTGGAGAAATGTCCCCTGGTCTGATGAAACAAAAATGGAACTGTTTGGCCATAATGACCATCGTTATGTTTGGAGGAAAAAGGGGGATGTTTGCAGGTCGAAGAACACCATCCAAACCGTGAAGCACGGGGGTGGCAGCATCATGTTGGGGGGGTGCTTTGCTGCAGGAGGGACTGGTGCACTTCACAAAATAGATGGCATCATGAGGCAGGAAAATTACGTGGATATATTGAAGCAACATCTCAAGACATCAGTCAGGAAGTTAAAGCTTCGTCGCAAATGGGTCTTCCAAATGGACAATGACCCCAAGCATACTTCCAAAGTTGTGGCAAAATGGCTTAAGGACAACAAAGTCAAGGTATTGGAGTGGCCATCACAAAGCCCTGACCTCAATCCTATAGAGAATTTGTGGGCATAACTGAAAAAGCGTGTGCGAGCAAGGAGGCCTACAAACCTGACTCAGTTGCATCAGCTCTGTCAGGAGGAATGTGCCAAAATTCCCCCAACTTATTGTGGGAAGCTTGTGGAAGGCTACCCAAAACGTTTGACCCAAGTTAAACATTTTAAAGGCAATGCTACCAAATACTAATTGAGTGTATGTAAACGTCTGACCCACTGGGAATGTGATTTATTTAAGCTTTTATTTCTTTCATCAATCTCTCTACTATTATTCTGACATTTCACATTTTTTAAATAAAGTGGTGATCCTAACTGACCTAAGATATGGAATTTTTTATTAGATTAAATGTCAGGAATTGTGAAATACTGAGTTTAAATGTATTTGGCTAAGGTGTATGTAAACTTCCGACTTCAACTGTACATATATATAGAGAGAGAAAGAGACAGAGAGATAGATAGAGAGAGAGAGATAGAGAGTGAGACAGGGAAACAGATATATATATATATGAGAGAGAGAGAGAGCGAGAGAGAGAGAGAGAGAGAAAGAGAGAGAGCGAGAGAGGGAGAGGGAGAGAGAGGGAGGTCGGAAGAGAGGGAGGCAGAGAGATTGACAGATTGAGAGAGGCAGAGAGAGAGAGATAGGGGGGTGACAGAAATGGAGTAAGGGAGAGGAGCGTTGAGGCTGGCAGGATAATCCCAATACTCTGCTGTTGTGCAGATTGTAGCTAAAGGCAAAGCAGTCAATCAACCATTCTGTCTGTTACCAGTCCAGCCCCAGATGTTGTGTGTGTGTGTGTGTGCGCGTGCGTGCATGCGTACCTTGTTCATGCGCCTGCTCCTCCGCACATTTGTATGTGCGCAAATGCATGTAGTTCGGTGAGTTTGTTTGTATTTATGTCAAATCAAAATCAACACGTGATTAGCAGATGTTATTGCGGGTGTAGCGAAATGCTTATACTTCTAGCTCCGACAGTGCAGAAATATCTAACAAGTAATATCTAACAAATTACACAACATACCCAATACACACAACTCTAAGTAGGAATGAATTAAGACTATATACATATGGACGAGCGATGTCAGAGCGGAACAGACTAAGATACAGTAGAAGAGTATAGAAATAACAGTATATACATATGACATGAGTAATGCAAGATATGTAAACATTACTAAGTGACTAAGATACCGTGGAATAGTATAGAATACAGTATATACACTATCGTTCAAAAGTTTGGGGTCACTTGGAAATGTCCTTGTTTTTTAAATTAAAGCAATTTTTTTGTCCATTAAAATAACATCAAATTGATCAGAAATATAGTGTAGACATTGTTAATGTTGTAAATTACAATTGTAGCTGGAAACGGTAGATTTTTTATGGAATATCTACATAGGTGTACAGAGGCCCATTATCAGCAACCATCACTCCTGTGTTCCAATGGCACATTGTGTTAGCTAATCCAAGTTAATAATTTAAAAGGCTAATTGATCATTAGAAAAACCTGTTGCAATTATCTTAGCACAGCTGACAACTGTTGTACTGACCTTCTTTAGACTAGTTGAGTATCTGGTGCATCAGCATTTGTGGGTTCGATTACAGGCTCAAAATGGCCAGAAACAAAGACCTTTCTTTTGAAACTCGTCAGTCTATTCTTGGTCTGAGAAATGAAGGCTATGCCATGCGAGAAATTGCCAAGAAACTGAAGATCTGGTACAACACTGTGTACTACTCAGGGCTAGAGGGACATTGGGACTGGGTAGGGAGTCAGGGCTGGAGGGTCATTGGACTGGGTAGGGAGTCAGGGCTGGAGGGTCATTGGACTGGGTAGGGAGTCAGGGCTGGAGGGTCATTGGGACTGGGTAGGGAGTCAGGGCTGGAGGGTCATTGGACTGGGTAGGGAGTCAGGGCTAGAGGGTCATTGGGACTGGGTAGGGAGTCAGGGCTGGAGGGTCATTGGGACTGGGTAGGGAGTCAGGGCTGGAGGGTCATTGGGACTGGGTAGGGAGTCAGGGCTAGAGGGTCATTGGGACTGGGTAGGGAGTCAGGGCTAGAGGGTCATTGGGACTGGGTAGGGAGTCAGGGCTAGAGGGACATTGGGACTGGGTAGGGAGTCAGGGCTAGAGGGTCATTGGGACTGGGTAGGGAGTCAGGGCTGGAGGGACATTGGGACTGGGTAGGGAGTCAGGGCTAGAGGGTCATTGGGACTGGGTAGGGAGTCAGGGCTAGAGGGACATTGGGACTGGGTAGGGAGTCAGGGCTAGAGGGTCATTGGGACTGGGTAGGGAGTCAGGGCTGGAGGGACATTGGGACTGGGTAGGGAGTCAGGGCTGGAGGGTCATTGGGACTGGGTAGGGAGTCAGGGCTGGAGGGTCATTGGGACTGGGTAGGGAGTCAGGGCTAGAGGGTCATTGGGACTGGGTAGGGAGTCAGGGCTAGAGGGACATTGGGACTGGGTAGGGAGTCAGGGCTAGAGGGACATTGGGACTGGGTAGGGAGTCAGGGCTGGAGGGACATTGGGACTGGGTAGGGAGTCAGGGCTAGAGGGTCATTGGGACTGGGTAGGGAGTCAGGGCTAGAGGGACATTGGGACTGGGTAGGGAGTCAGGGCTAGAGGGTCATTGGGACTGGGTAGGGAGTCAGGGCTGGAGGGACATTGGGACTGGGTAGGGAGTCAGGGCTGGAGGGACATTGGGACTGGGTAGGGAGTCAGGGCTAGAGGGACATTGGGACTGGGTAGGGAGTCAGGGCTAGAGGGTCATTGGGACTGGGTAGGGAGTCAGGGCTGGAGGGACATTGGGACTGGGTAGGGAGTCAGGGCTGGAGGGACATTGGGACTGGGTAGGGAGTCAGGGCTGGAGGGTCATTGGGACTGGGTAGGGAGTCAGGGCTAGAGGGACATTGGGACTGGGTAGGGAGTCAGGGCTAGAGGGACATTGGGACTGGGTAGGGAGTCAGGGCTAGAGGGACATTGGGACTGGGTAGGGAGTCAGGGCTGGAGGGACATTGGGACTGGGTAGGGAGTCAGGGCTAGAGGGTCATTGGGACTGGGTAGGGAGTCAGGGCTAGAGGGACATTGGGACTGGGTAGGGAGTCAGGGCTAGAGGGTCATTGGGACTGGGTAGGGAGTCAGGGCTGGAGGGACATTGGGACTGGGTAGGGAGTCAGGGCTGGAGGGACATTGGGACTGGGTAGGGAGTCAGGGCTGGAGGGTCATTGGGACTGGGTAGGGAGTCAGGGCTAGAGGGACATTGGGACTGGGTAGGGAGTCAGGGCTAGAGGGACATTGGGACTGGGTAGGGAGTCAGGGCTAGAGGGACATTGGGACTGGGTAGGGAGTCAGGGCTAGAGGGACATTGGGACTGGGTAGGGAGTCAGGGCTGGAGGGACATTGGGACTGGGTAGGGAGTCAGGGCTGGAGGGTCATTGGGACTGGGCAGGGAGTCAGGGCTGGAGGGACATTGGGACTGGGTAGGGAGTCAGGGCTGGAGGGACATTGGGACTGGGTAGGGAGTCAGGGCTGGAGGGACATAGGGACTGGGTAGGGAGTCAGGGCTGGAGGGTCATTGGGACTGGGTAGGGAGTCAGGGCTGGAGGGTCATTGGGACTGGGTAGGGAGTCAGGGCTGGAGGGTCATTGGGACTGGGTAGGGAGTCAGGGCTGGAGGGTCATTGGGACTGGGTAGGGAGTCAGGGCTAGAGGGTCATTGGGACTGGGTAGGGAGTCAGGGCTGGAGGGTCATTGGGACTGGGTAGGGAGTCAGGGCTAGAGGGACATTGGGACTGGGTAGGGAGTCAGGGCTAGAGGGACATTGGGACTGGGTAGGGAGTCAGGGCTGGAGGGACATTGGGACTCGGCAGGGAGTCAGGGCTGGAGGGTCATTGGACTGGGTAGGGAGTCAGGGCTAGAGGGACATTGGGACTCGGCAGGGAGTCAGGGACTTTGTAATTTGTGTTGTGAAGCTGTGGCAGCTGTGGCAGAATGATTAGAGCTTGGTTCTGCTGCAGACACACTACTAATGCTCCAGCTTACTACTCTAGTCCCAGCTCAACACAGGACCCTGGTCAGCAGCTGGGAAGGTGATTAGAAGCACTGATGTAATGTCATGTAATGTGTGTGTGTGCAGGGGGAATATCAATGATGTCATGAATATGACTTTGTATGAATTAATTTCAATGCTTCATGAATGGCTGGCTGATGGCAATACTATTTTCATGGTACTGTAAACCCCAGTTGTTTGGACGATGCTCTGATGTCAAAGTGCAGAGTAGGGAGTTTGTTGTCAGTGACAAGCGTAAATAACTGGGGTTGTTTTGAGTGTGACTCAATGAGATGATGCCACCTCCTCATTCAGTCCCATCCTTGTCTGGCTGTGTCTGTCTGTCACTATTTGTGTGAGTGACATCACTTATCTCAGAAGCCCAGAGGCATACTTTTTTTGTATGGGGGGGTCTCCAGAAGTTTGTTTTGACATTTGTCAGGTTTGTTTCTTTGGGGAGACGTAGTCTGTGCGTTTGCTTTTCATTTGGCCTACTTCGTGTTAGAAACAGTATTGGAAACTGAAAAAAAAACATAAATGTCATGCAATGGTGGATTACTATGACAACCAGGGACCAATGAGTTTGAGTTTGATTTTAGATGTGCAGGGCTTTACATTCGGGAGTGGTAAACTGAGGGGCTGGGAAACAAAATGGTGTCCTACTATCTAATCTTATCTTTCAGAGAGGAAGAGGCAAATTGAGAGGTTTTACTCTCACCAGAATCTAAGCTTGTCGCCTGCCTTCCCGCCTTTTGGACAACAACTCTCATTGTTAGGGTGGAGACATGTGTACCTCGTAATTATACAGATCTCTGCCATCAACCATAACTGTTGTTCCAGCTAACATATAATATTGGCCATTTTGTCTCTGTTGTGGAGTAGCCTACAAAGTAAGGAGAATATATTTCCACTCCTGAAATTATTAGTGTTTAGACACGACAATGAACTGCCTTCCATTATCGACAAGGTCAATGACACTTAATCCTGCTGTGTTCCGGTCGAATTGTACCAATTTACAAGTTTTCTCTGAAAAAATGTAGTTAATTTAATCTGATTGTCAAAAGGTTCCATGACTTTGTCCACACAGGACATCTGAACACACAAAATACATTTTCATGATTTTCATAAACATTTTGGGTGTTTTATTTAAATGTTGTACACCTGTGGTGTTCCCGGTCAAAAATGATCGGTCATTAGAAATGAATGGTTGAGACTACAATTAGTGTATAAAATTGAGTTCAGGCACATGCCCATTCATCAGATGGACACACTTCCTCTACCAGACCCATGGCAACCCCCACGGAAACCTTTCCCCAATAGAATATTTCCCCCAAAGGGAACCTTTCCCAATAGAATCTTTCCCCCACGGGACCCTCACCTGTTGGCGTTCTCAAAAAACAATCGCAACATTGTTTCAATAACATATAGAACTGTTCTGGCAGCTCTGATATATAAAGCTTTTCGAGGCCTTGCTCACAATTCATTCTGTGGCAGCACAATGACCAAACGATATACTATATGTGAGGCTCTTGATCATATCTTTGATCATGACACTGGTGAGGAGGAGAGAGTCCTTTTAAACTTTGACACAAATTAGTCTGTGATAATAGCACAATATGTTTCATCTGAGTATTTGTTGTAGTCAAAATAATCCATACATTATACTTTTTTTTAGACTCCAAAACGAGTTGTATGAGCTCAGGTCAATGAGGCCTACAGGCCTTAAATAGCAAATAGAAGTTCAAAACTTGTAATGTTCACAAGAACTGAATTTGATAAAAAGATCTAACACAACATTTGGTGATAATATATATATATATATATATTATTATGTATTTATAATCAGCTATAATGGAGTGGTCATTTTGGACCTGGAACACAGAATTAATTAACATGAAACGAACACAACAGGAGGGTTAAGCTGTGTTGTGGTTGGAAGAAACCACAGTAACTACGGTTACTGGCCCAACACTCTTAACCGTTAGTCTACCTTAACTAAAGATACACAGCAAAGATTAGAAATAACCGTTTTAAATGTCTTGGGAATACATCTATGTGCCCTATACATGCAGTAGGCATGATACTTAAATATTGAAACAATTCCAGGAAAATACTGTAAATGGTTTGCTTACTTAGTTAACATCTAACAGCAATATTTGAACACAATAATACATTCATACAGTCCATGGCTGAATATACAGTACCAGTCAAACGTTTGGACACACCTACTCATTCAAGTGTTTTTCTGTAATTGCAGTATTTTCTACATTGTAGAATAATAGTGAAGACATCACAACTATGAAATAACACATATGGAATCATGTAGTAACCAAGAAAGTGTGAAACAAATCAAAATATATTATAGATTCTTCAAAGTAGCCACCCTTTGCCTTGATGACAGCTTTGCACACTCTTGGCATTCTCTCAACCAGCTTCATGAGGAATGCTTTTCCAATATTCTTAAAGGAGTTCCCACATATGCTGAGCACTTGTTGGCTGCTTTTCCTTCACTCTGATTGAGTTCAAATCTCAATTGAGTTGAGGTCGGGTGATTGTGGAGGCCAGGTCATCTGATACAGCACTCTATCACCCTCCTTGGTCAAATAGCCCTTACAAATCAAAATCATTTTTTTGGTCACATGCACCAAATGCAGCAGTTAAGTGCTTACTTACAAGCCCTTAACCATCAATGCAGTTTTAAGAAAAATATCAACAAAAAAAAAGAATAAAAAAAACAAATGATTAAAGAGCAGTAAAATAACTTTTCAGTTAAATGCTTACTTTACAAGCCCATAACCAACAATGCAGTTTTAAGAAAAATACCCCCAAAAAATACATAAATAAAAGTAACAAATAATTAAAGAGCAGCAGTAAAATAACAATAGCGAGGCTATATACAGCGGGTACTGGTAGAGAGTCAATGTGCGGGGGCACTGGTTAGTCGACGTAATTGAGATAATATGTACATGTAGGTAGAGTTATTAAAGTGACTATGCATAGATAACAGAGAGTAATGCAAATAGTCTGGGTAGCCATTTTATTAGATGGTCATGAGTCTTATGGCTTGGGGGTAGAAGCTGTTAAGAAGCCTCTTGGACCTAGACTTGGCGCTCCGGTACCGCTTGCCATGCTGTAGCAGAGAGAACAGTCTATAGAGAACAGCCTGGTATAGTGGTCCTGGATGGCAGGAAGCTTGGCCCCAGTGATGTACTGGGCTGTACGCACCACCCTGTAACGGGTTTCCTCCTCCTCTTCATCCGAAGAGGAGGAGCATGGATTGAACCAAGGCGCAGCGTTGTGATAAGACATGATAATTTATTAAACAAAACAGACGAAGACGAAAACGAACTATACTTGATATAACTAACAAAACAACAAACGATGTAGACAGACCTGGACGTAAGAACTTACATGTAACACGAAGAACGCACGAACAGGGAAATGACTACATAAAAACCGAACGAACAAAATGAACAAACAAACCGAAACAGTCCCGTATGGTGCAACATAGACAGACACTAACACAGGAGACAACCACCCACAAACAAACACTGTGAAACTACCTACCTTAATATGATTCTCAATCAGAGGAGATGAAAACCACCTGCCTCTAATTGAGAACCATATTAGGTACCCATTAACCAACATAGAAACACAAAACATAGACTACCCACCCAAACTCACGTCCTGACCAGCTAACACATACAAAAACTAACAGAAAACAGGTCAGGAACGTGACACACCCTCTGCAGTGCCTTGCGGTCAGAGGCCGAGCAGTTGCCATACCAGGCAGTGATGCAACCCGTCACAGCCTGGAGTTATGTTTTGGGTCAATGTCCTGTTGAAAAACAAATGATAGGCCCACTAAGCGCAAACCAGATGGGGTGACGTATTGCTGCAGAATGCTGTGGTAGCTATGCTGGTTAATTGTGTCTTGAATTCTAAATAAATCACAGACAGTGTCACCAGCAAAGGATCCTCACACCATCACACCTCCTCATCCATGCTTCATGGTGGGAACCACACATGCAGAGATCATCCATTCACCTACTCTAAATCTCACAAAGACACACAAATTTGGACTCATCAGACCAAAAGACAGATTTCCACCAGTCTAATGTACATTGCTCGTGTTTCTTGGCCCAAGCAAGCCTCTTCTTATTATTGGGGTCCTTTAGTAGTGGTTTCTTTGCAGCAATTCAACCATGAAGGCCTGATTTCAAGAAGTCTCCTCTTAACAGTTGATGTTGAGATGTGTCGGTTACTTGAACTCTGTGAAGCATTTATTTGGGCTGCAATTTCTGAGGCTGGTAACTCTAATGAACTTATCCTTTGCAGCAGAGGTAACTCTGGGTCTTCCTTTCCTGTGGTGGTCCTCATGAGAGCCATTTTCATCACAGCGCTTGATGGTTTTTGCGACTGCACTTGAAGAAACTTTCGAAGTTCTTGACATTTTCTGCGTTGACTGACCTTCATGTCTTAAAGTAATGATGGACTGTCGTTTCTCATTTCTTGCCATAATATGGACTTGGTCTTTTACCAAATAGGGCTATCTTCTGTATACCACCCCTACCTTGTCACAACACAACCGGTTGGCTCAAACGCATTAAGAAAAAAATTAATTCAACAAATTAACAAGGCACACCTGTTAATTGAAATGCATTCCAGGTGACTACCTCATGAAGCTGGTTGAGAGAATGCCAAGAGTGTGCAAAGTTGTCATCAAGGCAAAGGGTGGCTACTTTGAAGGATCTCAAATATGTTTGTTTTGATATTTTTAACACTTATTTGGTTACTGCATGATTCCATATGTGTTATTTCATAGTTTTGATGTCTTCACTATTATTCTACAATGTAGAAAATAGTAAAAAATAAAGTAGTTGTGTCCAAACTTTTGACTGGTACTGTATAAAACTCAATTTCATAGGCATACTACGTCAGAATTTCTCATCTCATCTCCTTCATTGATTCCTGTATTTCCCTGCTATAGCCCTGGATCATTGTGTGTATAAAATGCTGAAGTCTGCCATTTAGCACTTTCCGCACTCGTGCTCTTATAGAACCGTGCATTTATGGAAGCAATCCCACTAAATCTCTGAAGATTAATCTTAAACCCTTCTATTGTTCTTGGTAGTAGGGGCCTGTGTTATAGCATGTGGTATTTGACCTGCTTTAACAAGGGCCAGGGGACCAACAGTTGAAGGCAGCAACTGCCATCAGTTATACAGACACCAGAGCAATTTAAAATCAGCCGTAGAGCCACATCCTTCCCTAGCAAGCCAGGTAGTACTAGGGTATGATACCCTGGATTTCTTTAGCATGTATTGGAAGACAGACCAATAATGCTTGTGCAACTGCCTCACTGTAGCAGACCACTGTGAATAACCTACTACAATACCCTTATGCCTTTACAGTCAATACTTATGAGAAACACACAGCATGGGGTTAAAATGTTGCTGAGGTTTTATTAATACAACTCCTCACGATGCTTAACAGTAATAAGAATGGAGTGACTAGAAGGGATAACACCCTAACCCTATCCTTGTGTTATTTCTGTTATACTGTTCAGAACCTACTGGGATCACCCCCATAGGCCCTCCTCCATGGATTCCCAAAGGTGCAAGGGTAGATAAGCCCCAACAGAGTTCATAGTTAAGGTACGGAACTCTCACACTCCTACACCACCTCTCCCCATAGACAAGTACAAGTCCTCATGATCCTGCCTCTTCCTGATCTTGCCTATTCCTGATCCTGCCTCTTCCTGATCCTGCCTCCAGCCTCTAAAACTCTGACTTCTTGTTATTGTCTTGTGATGGCAGAGGTCTTACCTCCTCTCCCCATTGGCAGTGTTTAGGGCTGGGAAGGCCAACACTCCTAAATTATTAAATAGAACCCCAAAGGACAAAAGACTATCACAGACTACAAAGGAAAATCCAGCTGAGCGTTGCCAACCGAAGCCTCCCTCCCAGATGAGCTTAACACATTCTATGCTCGCTTCGAGGCAGACAATACCGAACCATTCAGGAAGACTCTTGCTGCTCTGGACGACCAGTTGCTTTCGCTCTCCAAGGCTGACTTGAGGAAAACTCTCAAAAGAGTGAATACTCACAATGCTGCAGGCCCAGATAGCATCACTGGCCTCTTCCTCAGAGTGTGTTGACCAGCTGGTGTGCGTCTTCTCGGACATCTTCAACCTGTCCCTGTAGTCCTGCTTTAACGAGACCACCATCGTCCCAGTGCCCAAGAAAACCAAGGGACATGCCCAAATGACTATTACCCCGTCGCGCTCACCTCGGTTATCATGAAGTGTTCCAAGAGGCTGGTCATGTCCCACACCCATTTTCATCCCTATTCACACAGCCGTAACACGTCTGGACAAGAGGAAAACATATGTAAGAATGCTGTTCATTGACTACAGCTCAGCATTCAACACTATTGTTCCCCACAAGCTCGACACCAAGCTCAGAGCCCTCTGAGACTGGATCTTGGACTTCCTGACGGGCAGACCATAGGCTGTAAGGATTTGCAACAACACATCCTCCACACTGTGGGTGATTCCCTGATCCACCTCTACGCAGACGACACCATTCTGTATACTTCTGGCCCTTCCTTGGACACTGTGTTAACTAACCTCCAAACGAGCTTCAATGCCATACAACACTCCTTCCATGGCCTCCAACTGCTCTTAAACGCTAGTAAAACCAAATGCATGCTTTTCAACCGTTCACTGCCCGCACCCGCCCACCCGACTAGCATCACCACCCTGGACGGTTCCGACCTAGAATATGAGGACAACTATAAATACCTAGGTGTCTGGCTAGACTGTAAACTCTCCTTCCAGACTCATATTAAACATCTCCAATCCAAAATCAAATCTAGAATCGGCTTTCTATTTCGCAACAAAGCCTCCTTCAGTCACGCCGCAAAACTTACCCTAGTAAAACTGACTATCCTACCGATCCTCGACTTCGGCGATGTCATCTACAAAATAGCTTCCAACACTCTACTCAGCAAACTGGATGCAGTCTATCACAGTGCCATCCGTTTTGTTACCAAATCACCTTATACCACCCACCACTGCGACCTGTATGCTCTAGTCGGCTGGCCCTCGCTACATATTCGTCGCCAGACCCACTGGCTCCAGGTCATCTATAAGTCTATGCTAGGTAAAGCTCCGCCTTATCTCAGTTCACTGGTCACGATAACAACACCCACCCGTAGCACACGTTCCAGCAAGTATATCTCATTGATCATCCCCAAAGCCAACACCTCATTTGGCTGCCTTTCCTTCCAGTTCTCTGCTGCCAGTGACTGGAACGAATTGCAAAAATCGCTGAAGTTGGAGACTTTTATTTCCCTCACCAGAGATGGCCGCCTCGCTTCGTGTTCCTAGGAAACTATGCAGTATTTTGTTTTTTTATGTGTTATTTCTTACATTGGTACCCCAGGTAATCTTAGGTTTCATTACATACAGTCGGGAGGAACTACTGAATATAAGAGCAACGTCAACTCACCATCATTACAACCAGGAATATGACTCTCCCGAAGCGGATCCTGTGTTTTGCCTTCCACCCAGTACAATGGATCTGATCCCAGCGACCCTAAACAACGACGCTGTAAAAGGGGCAAACGAAGCGGTCTTATGGTCAGGCTTCGGAGACGGGCACATCGCGCTCCACTCCCTAGCATACTACTCGCCAATGTCCAGTCTCTTGACAACAAGGTTGATGACATCCGAGCAAGGGTAACATTCCAGAGAGACATCAGAGACTGTAACGTTCTTTGCTTCACGGAAACATGGCTCATTCGAGAGACGCTAACGGAGTCGGTGCAGCCAGCTGGTTTCTTCACGCATCGCGCTGACAGAAACAAACATCTTTCTGGTAAGAAGAGGGGCGGGGGTGTATGCCTTATGATTAACGAGACGTGGTGTGATCATAACAACATACAGGAACTCAAGTCATTCTGTTCACCTGATTTAGAATTCCTCACAATCAAATGTCGACCGCATTATCTACCAAGGGAATTCTCTTCGATTATAATCACAGCCGTATATATTCCCCCCCAAGCAGACACATCGATGGCCCTGAACGAACTTTATCTGACTCTTTGTAAACTGGAAACCACACCCTGAGGCTGCATTCATCGTAGCTGGGGATTTTAACAAGGCTAATCTGAAAACAAAACTCCCTAAATTCTATCAGCATATCGATTGTGCTACCAGGGCTGGTAAAACCCTGGATCATTGTTATACTAACTTCCGCGACGCATATAAGGCCCTCCCCCGCCCTCCTTTCGGAAAAGCTGACCACGACTCCATTTTGTTGCTTCCAGCCTACAAACAGAAACTAAAACAGCAAGCTCCCGCGCTCAGGTCTGTTCAACGCTGGTCCGACCAATCTGACTCCACGCTTCAAGACTGCTTCGATCACGTGGATTGGGATATGTTCCGCATTGTGTCCAACAACAACATTGACGAATACGCTGATTCGGTGAGCGAGTTCATTAGAAAGTGCATTGACGATGTCGTACCCACAGCAACGATTAAAACATTCCCAAACCAGAAACCGTGGATTGATGGCAGCATTCGCGTGAAACTGAAAGCTGAAACTGAAACTGAAAGCGTGAACCACTGCTTTTAACCAGGGCAAGGTGACCGGAAACATGACCGAATACAAACAGTGTAGCTATTCCCTCCGCAAGGCAATCAAACAAGCTAAGTGCCAGTATACAGACAAAGTAGAGTCGCAATTCAACAGCTCAGACACAAGAGGTATGTGCCAGGGTCTACAGTCAATCACGGATTACAAAAAGAAAACCAGCCCCGTCGCGGACCAGGATGTCTTGCTCCCAGACAGACTAAATAACTTTTTTGCTCGCTTTGAGGACAATACAGTGCCACAGTGCCACTGACACGGCCCGCTCCCAAAACCTGCGGGCTCTCCTTCACTGCAGCTGAGGTGAGTAAAACATTTAAAAGTGTTAACCCTCGCAAGGCTGCAGGCCCAGACGGCATTCCCAGCCGCGTCCTCAGAGCATGCGCAGACCAGCTGGCTGGTGTGTTTAAGGACATATTCAATCAATACTTATCCCAGTCTGCTGTTCCCACATGCTTCAAGAGGGCCACCATTGTTCCTGTTTCCAAGAAAGCTAAGGTAACTGAGCTAAACGACTACCGGCCCGTAGCACTCACTTCCATCATCATGAAGTGCTTTGAGAGACTAGTCAAGGACCATATCACCTACACCCTACCTGACACCCTAGACCCACTCCAATTTGCTTACCGACCCAATAGGTCCACAGACAACGCAATCGCAACCACACTGCACACTGCCCTAACCCATCTGGACAAGAAGAATACCTATGTGAGAATGCTGTTCATCGACTACAGCTCAGCATTTAACACCATAGTACCCTCCAAACTCGTCATCAAGCTCGAGACCCCGCCCTGCGCAACTGGGTCCTGGACTTCCTGACGGGCCGCCCCCAGGTGGTGAGGGTAGGTAACAACATCTCCACCCCGCTGATCCTCAACACTGGGGCCCCACAAGGGTGCGTTCTGAGCCCTCTCCTGTACTCCCTGTTCACCCACGACTGCGTGGCCATGCACGCCTCCAACTCAATCATCAAGTTTGCGGACGACACTACAGTGGTAGGCTTGATTACCAACAACGACGAGACGGCCTACAGGGAGGAGGTGAGGGCCCTCGGAGTGTGGTGTCAGGAAAATAACCTCACACTCAACGTCAACAAAACAAAGGAGATGATTGTGGACTTCAGGAAACAGCAGAGGGAGCACCCCCCTATCCACATCGAAGGGACAGTAGTGGAGAAGGTGGAAAGTTTTAAGTTCCTCGGTGTACACTGAATTGGTCCACCCACACAGACAGCGTTGTGAAGAAGGCGCAGTAGCGCCTCTTCAACCTCAGGAGGCTGAAGAAATTCGGCTTGTCACCAAAAGCACTCACAAGCTTCTACAGATGCACAATCGAGAACATCCTGTCGGGCTGTATCACCGCCTGGTACGGCAACTGCTCCGCCCACAACCGTAAGGCTCTCCAGAGGGTAGTGAGGTCTGCACAACGCATCACCGGGGGCAAACTACCTGCCCTCCAGGACACCTACACCACCTGATGTCACAGGAAGGCCATAAAGATCATCAAGGACAACAACCACCCGAGCCACTGCCTGTTCACCCCGCTATCATCCAGAAAGCGAGGTCAGTACAGGTGAATCAAAGCAGGGACCGAGAGACTGAAAAACAGCTTCTATCTCAAGGCCATCAGACTGTTAAACAGCCACCACTAACATTTAGCGGCCGCTGCCAACATACTGACTCAACTCCAGCCACTTTAAAAATGGGAATTGATGGAAATTATGTAAAAATGTACCACTAGCCACTTTAAACAATGCCACTTAATATAATGTTTACATACCCTACATTACTCATCTCATATGTATATGTATATACTGTACTCTATATCATCTACTGCATCTTGCCATCTTTATGTAATACATGTATCACCAGCCACTTTAAACTATGCCACGTTATGTTTACATACCCTACATTACTCATCTCATATGTATATACTGTACTCTATACCATCTACTGCATCTTGCCTATGCCGTTCTGTACCATCACTCATTCATATATCTTTATGTACATATTCTTTATCCCTTTACACTTGTGTGTGTGTATAAGGTAGTAGTTGTGGAATTGTTAGGTTACTTGTTGGTTATTACTGCATTGTCGGAACTAGAAGCACAAGCATTTCGCTACACTCGCATTAACATCTGCTAACCATGTGTATGTGACAAATAAAATTTGATTTGATTTTGATTTGATCTGAGCAGCTAACCGATCGCTGCAGCTGTACATAGTCCATCTGTAAATAGCCCACCCAATCTACCTACCTCATCCCCATACTGTTTTTATTTTATTTACTTTTCTGCTCTTTTGCACACCAGTATCTCTACTAAATTGTAATTATTCGCTCCTATGGCCTATTTATTGCCTACCTCCTCATGCCTTTTGCACACACTGTATATAGACTTTCTTTTTTCTACTGTGTCATTGATTTGTTTATTGCGTTATTGGCTTGTTTATTGTTTATTGTTTACTCCATGTGTAACTCTGTGTTGTTGTCTGTCACACTGCTTTGCTTTATCTTGGCCAGGTCGCAGTTGTAAATGAGAACTTGTTCTCAACTAGCCTACCTGGTTAAATAAAGGTGAAATAAAAAAATTAAAAATAAACACTGACTCTTAACACAGGGCCCCCCAGGGTTGTGTCCTCAGTCCTCTGCTGTACTACCTGTTCACCCACCGACTTTGTGGCTTTGCACGACACCAACTCCATCATCAAGGTCGCAGACGACACCACGGTTGTAGGCCTGATAATCGACCACGACGAGTCAGCCTATAGGGAGGAGGTAACTGAACTGGCATTGTGGTGTCATGACAACAACCTCTCCCTCAATGTCAGCAAAACAAAGGAGTTGATTGTTGACTTCAGGAGGCAGAGGAGGGAACATGCTCCGATCCATATCAATGGGACAGTAGTAAAGAGAGTCAGGAGTTTTAAGTTCCTCGGCGTCCACATCACCGAGGACTTGTCATGGACCACCAACACCATCACTCTTGTCAGGAGGGCCAAACAGCATCTCTACTTCCTAAAGCAGATGAAATACTACCACTACACCATCAAGAGCATCATGACCGGTTACATCACGGCCTGATATGGGAATTGCTCTGTCCACGACCGCAAGGCCCTCCAGTGGGTGGTGAAGATGGCCCAGTACACCACTGGGACCGTGCTTCCACCCATCCAGGACATCTTCTCGAAACAGTGCCTGAGGAATGCACGCAGCATCACCAAGGACCCCACACACCCCAGCCATGAGCTGTTCTCTACCTTAGTCGGGCAGACGGTATTGGAGCATGAGGTCTGATACCAACAGGCTGAGCGAAAGTTTCTACAAGGCATCAGACTACTGAACACTTGAACTGGACTGACCACCTGCTCTGATTCTCTGCACCGTAGCACACGCGCGCGCGCGCACACGCACGCACGCACGCACGCACGCACGCACGCACGCACGCACGCACGCACGCACGCACGCACGCACGCACGCACGCACGCACGCACACGCACACACACACACACACACACACACACACACACACACACACACACACACACACACACACACACACACACACACACACACACACACACACACACACACACACACACACACACACACACACACACACACACACACATATATCACAACTGCTACTACCAGACACTTATTAAACTGCTCAATGTATACACTTGCCCCCATCCTTCCCTTCCCCAAAATACCTATAAATATCATACTATAAATTGTACCTTCCTGTATTATACTTATGCTAAAATGTTTATTCTATGGTATTGAGCCATTTACTTTATGTTCATATTCTTATTTTTCACTACTTGCTATTGTTGTTCTATTGTCGAGAAGGAACCTGCTTGGACGATGTTGGACGATGTATACCATGCGTATCCCATACATACGACTAATAAAACTTGAAACCTTGAAACCTTGAAAGGAGCAGCTGTGGAGAATTTGTCAATCATTGAAGCCAAACTGTAAGCGTTTAACCAACCCTGGGCCCCGGGTATCCATTTCTGTTCACCAGTGGCAGACGACAGGCCTTGAGAGCGATCTGTCATGTACAGATAGATGGATGTGACCTGACAACGATGACTCATAAAAAGTTCTCCGCATGCTGACTTTTTGGGAGGGCTGAAAGACTGAGGGGCTGGGGGACTCCGTTGTGCTCTCATGCTCTGACAGTGAGGTATTTTTGTGGTTTAGTTACAGAAAACTGAAGGGCCGTAACGTCATGGTGAGATCATGTTCATGCCAACTTCAGGACCATGTGTTGTACCTGACATCTCACAGGATGCTGCTGTAAACTGGTTTTCAACTGGTTTATTGAGAAATTAGGTGATTTTAGTAAAGCAAAAAAATTTCAAGCAAATTTCTTGTCATTGTTATTATTTTCTTATTCATACGTAAAAGTAGAAAATAAAAGAAGACATCGTTAGCTCACAATCTTTAATAAACCCATTAGGTAAAATTGTGTTTTTCTGGCCAACGAGAACACAATATTGAGCTGGTGGTGCTGAAGCACAAGAAGCACCGGCAGTTCTTCTGTCACCCACCCTGGGTAGTCTGGTCTCCTTCACCACCGGCAGTTCTTCTGTCACCCACCCTGGGTAGTCTGGTCTCCTTCACCACCGGCAGTTCTTCTGTCACCCACCCTGGGTAGTCTGGTCTCCTTCACCACCGGCAGTTCTTCTGTCACCCACCCTGGGTAGTCTGGTCTCCTTCACCACTGGCAGTTCTTCTGTCACCCACCCTGGGTAGTCTGGTCTCCTTCACCACCGGCAGTTTTTCTGTCACCCACCCTGGGTAGTCTGGTCTCCTTCACCACTGGCAGGTCTTCTGTCACCCACCCTGGGTAGACTGGTCCACCAGCAGTTCTTCTGTCACCCACCCTTGGTAGTCTAGTCTCCTTCACCACCGGCAGGTCTTCTGTCACCCACCCTGGGTAGTCTGGTCTCCTTCACCACCAGCAGTTCTTCTGTCACCCACCCTGGGTAGTCTGGTCTCCTTCACCACCGGCAGGTCTTCTGTCACCCACCCTGGGTAGTCTGGTCTCCTTCACCACCAGCAGTTCTTCTGTCACCCACCCTGGGTAGTCTGGTCTCCTTCACCACCGGCAGTTCTTCTGTCACCCACCCTGGGTAGTCTGGTCTCCTTCACCACCAGCAGTTCTTCTGTCACCCACCCTGGGTAGTCTGGTCTCCTTCACCACCGGCAGTTCTTCTGTCACCCACCCTGGGTAGTCTGGTCTCCTTCACCACCGGCAGTTCTTCTGTCACCCACCCTGGGTAGTCTGGTCTCCTTCACCACCGGCAGGTCTTCTGTCACCCACCCTGGGTAGTCTGGTCTCCTTCACCACCGGCAGTTCTTCTGTCACCCACCCTGGGTAGTCTGATCTCCTTCACCACCGGCAGTTCTTCTGTCACCCACCCTGGCAGAAAATAGCATACTGTGAAATTGTTTAATTAAAATAATTGAATGCAATTTAACTAACATATTTAAGATAATTACTTTAACCTTGAATGCCCACAACCATTGTCTGTAAAAAAGAAAGAAAGAAAGAATATACGGTATGTGTGTGAGTGGGTGATATAGAGCACAAAGAGAGAAAGAAAGAGAGAGAGAGCATAGGGATATAGTAGCTATCCACTCTTCCTTGTTGGGGCACTGGATCATAACAGCATTTGCTGTTCCCTGAGGATAATGTAGCCAGTGTAGCGAGATACTTCAGCCTGGCTGTAAATGCACAGAGAGGAGGAACACGCTTGGAGGGCTTTCAAACAAACAATCAAATATGAATTTGGCAAAACCAATACAAAAATGGACTTCATCCTAAGCCAGATTTTGTATCGTTTGGGACTTTGTCCAGTATCGTTTCAATGCTGGACTTCAAACAAACACTTGATGAGCAAAAGTCCCAAAGAGGGAAAGAATGGAGAAGCAACTGGCAGATCTCTATGGCTCAAAAACATCTCTGCCTTCGGGGCATATCAGCTTTGTTACCACAACAAGACATTTGTTTAGACTGTCAAGCTATACAGTCAAGAATTTCCATTCTGATCCTAGGGCCTTCCCTGGCTGCACATTCTGTTTCAGTCCAACACTATCACACTTTAATGAACTAATGAACTAAACATCAAGCCCTGAATCAGGTGTAGCGGTTGGCAACAGTTCAGTGACACATTCCTATAGGATATCAATGGTTACTAGGCTACCAGTTCCTGGAACAGTGGGTGCAATATTTTCTGAGAATCATCCTCTTCGCTTCATGCACCTACTGCTTTGATGTGTGAGCTATGTGATGTGTCCAGTTTAAAGTGGGATACCACAACACAATAAAAAAGCTCTTGGTATGTGTGGCAGATAACTGCAGTATAAACGAAATATGTTTACCCATGATAAAATCAAATTTTATTTGTCACATGCCCCGAATACAACAGGTGTAGGTAGACCTTATCGTGAAATGCTTACTTACAAGCCCTTAACCAACAATGCAGTTCAAGAAATAGAGTTAAGAAAATATTTATTAAATAAACTAAAGTAAAAACAAAATCAAATCAAGCACAGTTGGTTAGTAGCCCATAAAAACGGCAGCCCTCCTCTCTGGCGCCATTATTTACAAAAGCATCTTCAAAGCCCACATACAGTCCATTAAAAAGGGAGGTCAGAGTTGATTAGCGTTACAAAAGCAAAATCAGTGCTACAAAGCCAAAAACAAACACATTTAAAACACAGGAATACAGAGCAGAACCACCAGTAAATCCAATTGCGGTATTGCACATAAAAAAACAACACTGCATCAGGTTTCAAGGAGTCTCCTCAATCATATTTTTTTAATGGACTGACAGACCCAAAGATGAACTATGGAGAAAATATCAAGGACTTGTGAGAGCTGGGGTGGGATTTACCTGTGCTGTTGTAAGTATGAGGGGAACACTGACACGATTCCCTTTGAATGTATTGCTTCTAAATGTACCAATTTTCTTCCCTATTTTACTGTGTGCTGGGCTGACCATGATATTGGCAGTAAATTGTCATGTCAGAGTTAGGTTGAGCTGTTTTTTTCTATTCTACAGCCCTGTTTTTATTTCGTTTCTGGCTATAGGAACATTGATAGGGTTAACAACCAACAAGATGGAATCTAAGAGAGGTGGTTGCCTGTGAGATTGTGGGATAAGCATGGAAACCAAGTACTGTAGCGAAAGGGATTTAAAAAAATACCATCTTAAACAGTCCGGGGAATGTGGTTCCTTCGAACAGCAGCAAAACAGATATTAACAAGGTCTACAACACTACACACTGATATTCAAATGAGACAATTAGCAATTACATTTACTTTTATACTTATTAAGTATCAAAAGTAAGGTAAAAGTATAAATGATTTCTAATTCTGTATATTACGCAAACCCCCCAAAAATTGCAAATAGCCAGGTGCATGCTCCAACACTCAGACATCATTTACAAATGAAGCATGTGTTTAGTGAGTGTGCTAGATCAGAGGCAGTAGGGATGACCAGGGATGTTATCTTGATAAGTACAGTGGGGAGAACAAGTATTTGATACACTGCCGATTTTGCAGGTTTTCCTACTTACAAAGCATGTAGAGGTCTGTAATTTTTATCATAGGTACACTTCAACTGTGAGAGACGGAATCTAAAACAAAAATCCAGAAAATCACATTGTATGATTTTTAAATAATTAATTTGCATTTTATTGAACCCTAACCTTATTGATGAATCAACAATACAGAAATTAGCTTAATTATTTATTTACTACCTAACTAAATAATAACACAGAATACAGAATACATAAACACACACAGTTTAGATTATTGATTAGAAACATAATACAATGAAACAGTTCCCAAGTGGACTAACAACAGCATGACTGCTTGGTTATAAAAATGGGAGGTGTCGGAAAGAGAGGGGAAGGGAGAGACAGAGAGATTCAAATGATCATTATTACGTTTGGAAACTATGCTCACGCAAATAAGCATACTTAGCACCAACACCACCGCTCATTCGGATAAGGAATGCAATGTATATATTTACGAGTAGCTGTCCTTGATCGTTGTTTCTCTATTGAACCACTTTCTCAAAAAGGGTTTGAGTGTCCTATCCCACTTCGGTGTGAGACTCGGTTGGTTTTGGAGTGTTCGTTAGAATAGATACTACAGATGTACCAACGGTTGTCCTCTTCCCACCTCAGGTCTTTAGTCAAATGTTCTAGACCAGCTACAGACTGATATGATAAGGTCTAGTGAGTTCATCTTCTTGTGTAGAGGTAGAGAGCTTCAGAGTTTCTAACCATTTCAACGTGTGGACCACAGTCTCATGTCTTTTGGTCTCAATGGTTAATTATTCAGGGTTCAGCTCCCGGCCACTTTACATGCAAGTAGTAACCCGGCAATGTACTGGTCTCACAATTTTCAGCCGCGTAGCCACCACTCCACGCTATCTGGTCTAGTCTTTGGTCCCGTGTGGCTCAGTTGGTAGAGCATGGCGCTTGCAACGCCAGGGTTGTGGGTTCATTCCCCACGGGGGGACCAGGATGAATATGTATGAACTTTCCAATTTGTAAGTCGCTCTGGATAAGAGCGTCTGCTAAATTACTTAAATGTAAATGTCTTTAACCATTCGTAACGTCCGGCTCACACTGCTGGTCTAATGTAAATGTCGTTACCAAAGCTTTTATCCTCGGTTAAAAAGGGATAAAAGCCGACACAATGTCTGTGCTCACTTGGGCGTGGTTACTGACTGAGCAAAAGTTTACATAAAACAATTATCTGATTAGAAAAATAAAATCACATTGCTATCTTCACAAAAGTACCCTCATACTTAATCATATATTTTATACAATCAATCAATCAATCAAGTTTATTTTATATAGCCCTTCGTACATCAGCTAATATCTCGAAGTGCTGTACAGAAACCCAGCCTAAAACCCCAAACAGCAAGCAATGCAGGTGTAGAAGCACGGTGGCTAGGAAAAACTCCCTAGAAAGGCCAAAACCTAGGAAGAAACCTAGAGAGGAACCAGGCTATGAGGGGTGGCAAGTCCTCTTCTGGCTGTGCTGGGTGGAGATTATAACAGAACATGACCAAGATGTTCAAAATGTTCATAAATGACAAGCATGGTCAAATAATAATCAGGAATAAATGTCAGTTGGCTTTTCATAGCCGATAATTAAGAGTTGAAAACAGCAGGTCTGGGACAGGTAGGGGTTCCATAACCGCAGGCAGAACAGTTGAAACTGGGACAGCAGCAAGGCCAGGTGGACTGGGGACAGCAAGGAGTCATCATGCCCGGTAGTCCTGACGTATGGTCCTAGGGCTCAGTTCCTCCGAGAGAGAGAAAGAAAGAGAGAAGGAGAGAATTAGAGAGAGCCAAGATGTTCAAAATGTTCATAAATGACAAGCATGGTCAAATAATAATCAGGAATAAATGTCAGTTGGCTTTTCATAGCCGATCATTAAGAGTTGAAAACAGCAGGTCTGGGACAGGTAGGGGTTCCATAACTGCAGGCAGAACAGTTAATGTACAGTATACCACATTGGCGGGTGCCGGCGGGTGCCGCCGCCAATGGAACCAGGGTGCCTCAGCTGGCTTGCCGGGCTTCCATACCTTAGCTAGTTTGAGAGGTTTCCTTGCCCTGGTTGGGTCTGCAAGCTCCCATCCCACGTCATGCCTCAGCAGGATCACCGGGCTCCCACGCCTCAGCGGGATTGCCAGGCTCCAACGCCTCAGCTGGGTCGCCGGCTCCCATGCCTCAGCCGGCTCGCCGGGCTCCCACGCCCCAGCCGGCTTGTCCATCGCCCATGCCTCGGCCGGCCCCTCAGGCTCACCCAGGTGGGACGCTGGGAGGTGTCCCTAGAGGGGGGGTACTGCCACTCCTGCTCCCGCTTTCTCCCTCTGGTGCTTGAGGCCGCCAGGCGGCCTTTCGTTACGCACACCTGTCACCTTCTTATGCGCATCAGCGCTCATTGGACTCACCTGGACTTCTTCACGTTTTGATTGCCTTTCCTATATCTGTCTGTTTCATTGGTTTCATCCCTGTGTCGGAATTATTGTTATTTCCGTTTCCCCTTTCCAGACGCTGTCCGTATTCTGTTCCTGTCTGTGGTTATTAAATATTCACTCTCTGTACCTGCTTCTCATCTCCAGCATCGATCTTTACATGATGCTTATACCACTATACAAGCATCAGGGAGGTTTTTGTTTTTTGTTTTGTTGGTGACGTCGGGTCCGGGTGCCACTGCCGATGGAACAGGGGTGCCTCAGCTGGCTCTTCGGGCTTCCACGCCTTGGCTGGCTCAAGAAGTTTCCTTTTCCCTGTTGCGTCGGCAGGCTTCCATCCCACGGCATGCCTCAGCCGGCTCATCGGGCTCCGAAGTCTCAGCCGGCTCATCAGGCTCCCACGCTTCAGCTGGCGTATAGGGCTTCTACGCCCCAGCCGGCTTGTCCAGCTCCCATGTCTCGGCCGGCCCTTCAGGCTCGGGTGGAGACCCTGGAGGGGTGGTACTGTCACTCCTGCTCCCGTTCTCCCTCTCTGGCACTCGAGGGCACCAGGCTGCCTTTCATTAAGCACACCTGTCACCATCATTACACGCATCAGAGCTCATTGGCAGGGACGGAATGGGAATGAAAAATGGCCGTGGACTTTTTGACTCAGACCGGCCCACCAAAACCCCCTCAGCGATACACCACCACCCACACAACCCACGACACACTTTATGTAACAAGATTACTGAACAATTTTTATAACAATAACTTCAGTAAAATCAATGTAACATAGAACAAGGGGAACATGTTGCTCTTAGGAGGAGGCTGGCTAGAAGGAGCACATATTGGCACAATGGCACAGGCAGCAAGGTGGCAAGAATATCTGGAACCATCTGACCAGTAAAATGAATAATACAGGAAGAAATTTGCTGGTGAAAAGACTGGTGAGTAGGCAAGTCATAGAATAAAATTAAAATAAACATATTTCCTACCTCCTTAAAACTTCTTACGGCTGAAATCCCGTTAACTGGATCGATTTGACAACAGCCAGTGAAAGTGCAGGGCGCCAAATTCAAACAACAGAAATCTCATAATTAAAATTCCTCAAACATACAAGTATTATATACCATTTTAAAGATAAACTTGCTGTTAATCCCACCACAGTGTCCGATATCAAAAAGGCTTTACGACGAAAGCATACCATGCGATTATGTTAGGTCAGCGCCAAGTCACAGAAAAACACAGCCATTTTTCCAGCCAAAGAGAGGAGTCACAAAAAGCAGAAATAGAGATAAAATTTATCACTAACCTTTGATGATCTTCATCAGATTGCACTCATAGGACTTCATGTTACACAATACATGTATGTTTTGTTCGATAAAGTTCATATTTATATCCAAAAATCTCAGTTTACATTGGCGCGTTATGTTCAGTAATGTTTTGCTTCCAAAACATCCAGTGATTTTGCAGAGAGCCATATCAATTTACAGAAATACTCATCATAAATGTTGATGAAAATACAAGTGTTATGCATGGAATTAAAGATGTACTTCTTCGTAATGCAACCGCTGTGTCAGATTTCAAAAAAGCTTTACAGCGAAAGCACACCATGGAATACTCTGAGTACAGCGCTCAGAGACCAAAACAAGCCATACAGATAACCGCCATGTTGTGGAGTCAACAGAAGTCAGAAATAGCATTATAAATATTCACTTACCTTTGATGATCTTCATCGGAATGCACTCCCAGGAATCCCAGTTCCACAATAAATGTTTGTTTTGTTCGATAAAGTCCATAATTTATGTCCAAATACCCATTTTTTGTTCGCACGTTTAGTTCACAAATCCAAATTCACAAGGCGCAGGCACTTAGTTCAGACGACAGTTCCAATACAGTTCGTAGAAACATGTCAAACAATATATAGAATCAATCTTTAGGATGTTTTTATCATAAATCTTCAATAATATTCCAACCGGACAATTCCTTTGTCTTTAGAAATTAAAAGGAACAGAGCTCGTGCTCACGTGAACGCACGAGACTTAGCTCATGGCATTCTGCCAGACCTCTTAGTCAAACAGCTCTTATTCGCTCCCCCTTCACAGTAGAAGCCTGAAACAAGGTTATAAAGACTGTTGACATCTACTGGAAGCCTTAGGAAGTGCAATCGGACCAAATTTTACACTGTATATTGGATAGGCAAAGACTTGAAAATCTACAAACCTCAGATTCCCCACTTCCTGGTTGGAACTTTTCTCAGGTATTTGCCTGCCATATGAGTTCTGTTATACTCACAGACATCATTCAAACAGTTTTAGAAACGCCAGAGGGTTTTCTATCCAAATCTACTAATAATATGCATATCTTAGCTTCTGGGCCTGAGTAGCAGGCAGTTTACTCTGGGCACCTTATTCATCCAATCTACTCAATACTGCCCCCCAGCCATAAAAAGTTAAATTAGCAATTTCTGCAGCAGCTCACTTCTCTCAGCAGTGCCATCTATAACCTGGTCACTGTCTAGGGCCATTAAAACATCTTGCTCAGTAGCCATGAGTATAAAAGCCTCCAGGTGCTGTTGAGATAGAGTACTCCTGAGCTTACTCTTGATGAATTTCATAGTAGAGAAGTTTAGCTCGCAAGCTACCTGGGTTACTGACAGGGTAAGTAGGAACTTGTAAGCAAGACCCAGGATGTGGTATGCGTCGTTTAATAGGTTTACTGATTAAGAATATGGTAGCAACACACTGGACAGTCCTTGCAAGACGAACAGCTCTTGTTCACCATCTCCACCTCGTCTTAATTTCCTTCAGGTCCATTGATCCTCCATAGTCCTGGTTTTGTACTCTTTTAACCTAGTCTACTGTTCTGCCAGACTCATGAGCTCACTCTGTAAACTGGCCACCGTTGGTCTGCTGTCAAATTTGATCAAACATTTGCATAGTTCTTGAAGGGCTGTCTGTGGAAGGCCACTGGCACTGGATGTTAGCTGACTAAAGTGTTTAGGGTCCAGAAGAGCCATGTCGGCATACAAAGTGCCATTACTCAGAAATTGCCAATGGATGCTATCTATAACTATATCCAAAATTTGATTACAGATACCAATCCTGTATGCACTCTCTGCCCCAGTAAAAGTCTCATCTGTGACATCTCTCCAGGCATGGTTATCTTCTTTCGAGCAAATTTTAATTGGCAGAGTGGTCTCTAACTCCAGCTCTGTTTCCTCATCCTGTTCCTGCAACTTCCTTTTGACCCACTGAACAAATGGGTCTGCAGCTGCCTTGACTTTTTCAACATCTCTTGCCATTCCTTTCAGCTGCTCCTCTGTAGACACAACCATACGATGCGCAGACAGAATGTCCACTCCACTTGTTTGAAGATATTTTGAGACTGGTGAGGTGACCTGAAATATTCTGAGGAATATCTGAGCTGTAAGTATTGTTTCATACTTCAGCAACCCCTCAATGTATCCTTGTGCCTTGACCCGTTCAGTAGTGTTGATGTTTTTCTGATCTTGTATGGTTGAAAGGACATCAACATACAGACCCTCATCTGGATTTACAAAAGCTCCAAAGACCTTCTTTAAGGCACTGTCTTTAGCCCACCAGCGTGTCTCTCCAATTGGAGCAAGACGTCTGTGTCTTGGGTCCTTGCTCTCCTTCTCCCAAATGTTCATCCTCTGGTAGGATTCATGGAAGAACACAGCTGTGTTGTTAATGAGAGAAAAAAGTGACCCACTTGCCAAGACACTCTCTGTTGTGTCTTCCAAAACAAGGTTCAAAATGTGTACACAGCACCACACATGTACTTGATTGGTGGACTTTGCTCTCTGCAAAGTCCACCAGGGCAGAGAAGCCTTTATACTAGCCTTGCATACTGGAGGCTCCATCAGTGGAATTTCCAATGCACTTGCTGATGTCAAGCTTCATGTTTTCCAATGCTTCACTCAGTACCTGGACAATGTATTGTCCAATGGATGCCTCGCATTTCACCACAGCCACAAGCCTCTCATGGATGACGTTCGTCAAATATCTGACTATGACAGAGCATTGATCTTGTGTTGTAATTACCTGCGTAGCGTCAATCTGGACTGAAAACATACCAGCTTCCTGGTTTTCACGTCCTATGGTGGCCTGCATTGTGTGTTGGATGGTGGTAATGACATTATCGATGGTAGTCTTTGATAATAGAGTGATTAGAGAGCCTCTGCCCCCTCTTGACCCAGACTCTATGCAGGCAGTGAGATGTTCTTGCATACACAGGTCGTACTTTCCCAGCAGAATGATAATCTCTAAAAAGTTGCCATGGTCAATGCTGCTGTCATCTAACGCATAAGCTGCTTCAGACTGCATGCCTCTGTAGCTCAGATCCCTCTTGCCTATGACTTTAACAACATCTATAATGCACTCTAGCACTTGCCTTTCTCTGCACACTTGCTCTCTATGAGCAGACATCTGACTGCCGATGAGCAGGCTCTCAATGTTACCTTTGGAGGACCATAGAAGTAGTCCTTAGCATGACTTCTATGCATAACACTCTTCTCATGCTCTTCCACTCTCTGATGGATATGCTTCCAATCTGCCATTCCATTCATGATAGGGCTGTTCTCTGTGGGCTTTGCAAATGCCATACAAATGAAGCAGAATAAAGCATGGTTCTCTTCACTGTATGACAGCCACTTTCTGTTGGTTCCATCTTTACAAAAGAAAACCTTCTGCACCACAGACCTTTCCCACGTTTGTTGGGGGCGGAAACTAAAAAACATATCTAGTTCCCCTGACTTCGGCCTCTTAAAATAATCACAAATTGGGGTGACAGTGGCATCCTGGCTTGGGCTCAATCTACATCTGCCCACTGCAGATGCACTATCCTCAACCTGGTTGAGTAATTAGTATAAATTAATACACTGCTCAAAAACATTAAGCGAACACTTAAACAACACAATGTAACTCCAAGTCAATCACACTTCTGTGAAATCAAACTGTCCACTTAGGAAGCAACACTGATTGACAATACATTTCACATGCTGTTGTGCAAATGGAATAGACAAAAGGTGGAAATTATAGGCAATTAGCAAGACACCCCCAATAAAGGAGTGGTTCTGCAGGTGGTGATCACAGACCACTTCTCAGATCCTATGCTCCCTGGCTGATGTTTTGGTCAATTTTGAATGCTGGCGGTGCTTTCACTCTAGTGGTAGCATGAGACGGAGTCTACAACCCACACAAGTGGCTCAGGTAGTGCAGCTCATCCAGGATGGCACATCAATGCGAGCTGTGGCAAGAAGGTTTGCTGTGTCTCCAGGCAGGAAAATTATGTGGCTATATTGAAGCAACATATCAAGACATCAGTCAGGGAGTTAAAGCTTGGTCGCAAATGGGTCTTCCAACTGGAAAACATCCCCAAGCATACTTCCAAAGTTGTGGCAAAATGGCTTAAGGACAACAAAGTCAAGGTATTGGAGTGGCCATCACAAAGCCCTGACCTCAATCCCATAGAAAATTTGTGGGCAGAACTGAAAAAGCGTGTGCGAGCAAAGAGGCCTACAAACCTGACTCAGTTACACCAGCTCTGTCAGGAGGAATGGGTCAAAATTCACCCAACTTATTGTGGGAAGCTTGTGGAAGGCTACCCGAAACGTTTGACCCAGGTTAAACAATTTAAAGGCAATGCTACCAAATACTAATTGAGTGTATGTAAACTTCTGACCCACTGGGAATGTGATGAAAGAAATAAAAGCTGAAATAAATCATTCTCTCTACTATTATTCTGACATTTCACATTCTTAAAATAAAGTGGTGATCCTAACTGACCTAAGACAGACCATTTTTACTAGGATTAAATGTCAGGAATTGTGAAAAACTGAGTTTAAACGTATTTGGCTAAGGTGTATGTAAACCTCCGACTTCAACTACATCTTTTTTGACACGGAAGGACCCAAACGGCGTTAAATAGAAATCCTGGTTGAGAATGAATCAACTGAACAAATGAAATACAAAACAGCACAGCAAGTAAGTGAAAGAAATTGGTTTTGATTATGGTTTACGGGTAATGGGGACATACGTAAATGCCAACAAAATAACATTTTGGTCAGTGTGGTGTGTGTGTGTGTGTGTGTGTAACCTTTATATAATTAGGCAAGTCAGTTAAGAACAAATTCTTATTTACAATGACGGCCTACCTGTCATCTCCCGGGTGGCGCAGTGGTCTAGGGCACTGCATCGCAGTGCTAGCTGCGCCACCAGAGTCTCTGGGTTCGCGCCCAGGCTCTGTCGCAGCCGGCCGCAACCGGGAGATCCGTGGGGCGACGCACAATTGGCATAGCGTCGTCCGGGTTAGGGAGGGTTTGGCCGGTAGGGATATCCTTGTCTCAGTATGTACATTTTTTTTTTATAAAATGTATGCACTCTACTGTAAGTCGCTCTGGATAAGAGCGTCTGCTAAATGACTAAAATGTAAAATGTACCCCTGCCAAACCCAGACGATGCTGGGCCAATTGAGCACCGCCCTATGGGACGGCCGGATGTGATACAGCCTGGATTCGAGCCAGATACTGTAGTGACGCCTCTTGCACTGAGATGCAGTGCCTTAGACTGCTGCATCCATGTGTGTGTGTTAACTATTTAACTGTACTAGAATGCTTAAAAGGCCGCCAAATATTTTTCTATCGGTTGTCTGTATAATTTTGGATATCGGTATAAAGGAACATTTTGCATCACTAATCACAACACTGAAGTCTAATGGGATTTTTAAATGGCCTGGATCTTTATATTTACCACTTGGGTCCTGTTTCAGTAATAATGAAATCAGACCCTGTTGAGTATCTGATAATTTACCATTTTTAAACCATGCTAATAACGGTCCTCTGAGTACATCAAAAAAGGTTTAGTATACCTCAACTAATATGCCATCCAGCCCTGGACTTAAAGACTTTCATTTCAATAAGAAGTTCCTCCTCTGTAGTTTGGCCTTCACATGAGTCTTTCAGTACAGCTGTTCATTTTACGTTATTAATGGGAAACAAATCCTTACAATTAACTTGGGTTAGTGGAGATGGAAGAGACTGAAATGAAAACATATGCTTAACGTACTTTGCTTCCTCTTTAAAAATATTGTTTGGTGAATCAGAGGTGACTCATTTTTAACAAGTTTAAAGTAATTTATTTTAGCATTTCTATGTCGAAGATTTAAAAAATAATTTGGTGCATTTTTCCCAATATTCCATCCAGTTCGCTTAATTTTTATAATGTATTACACTTGATCTTTCTTGAATAAGTTCCTCCATTTTTTTGTTTTCCCTCTAACGTATTCTGTGCCTCTATGGTACGTTCCTGACCTTATTTCCTTTGTTCTGTATTGTTTAGTTGGTCAGGACGTGAGCTGGGTGGGCATTCTATGTTATGTGTTGCTATGTTGGGTTCATTGTCAACTAGCCTGATATGGTTCTCAATCAGGGGCAGGTGTTTTACGTTTCCTCTGATTGAGAACCATATTAAGGTAGGCTGTTCTCACTGTTTGTTTGTGGGTGATTGTTGCTGTGTCTGTGTTTGTTAGCCACACGGTACCGTTTTGTTCCTTCCTTCCTGTTCGTGCGTTCATTTTTATATGTTCTCAAGTTCAGGTCTGTTCACGTCGTTTATTGTTTTGTAGTTTGTTTAAGTGTTTTTCCGTCTTCGTTTACATAATAAATAAGTATGTATTCAAACCACGCTGCATATTGGTCCGATCCTTGCTCCTCCTCAGACGAGGAGGAAGACGAGCGTTACAGGTACAGTTTTTATTGCTATCTAACTGTACTGTTAGTCCCTCTATTTCCTTTGTTAATATGAATTATTTTGACTTAAATTGCTTTTGTTTTAAAGATGAGTATTGAATTCCATGGCCTCTAAAGGCACATTTAAAAATGTCCTGTACAATAAGGGGATCTACTGTACCTATATTTGTCACGCCCTGGCCTTAGTTATCTTTCTTTTCTTTATTATTTTAGTTAGGTCAGGGTGTGACATGGGGGATGTTTTTGTCTAGTCTAGGGTGTTTGTATTGTCTAGGGGGTTTTGTAGAGTTCATGGGGTTGTGTTCAGTGTAGGTGTTAATGTAAGTCTATGGCTGCCTGGATTGGTTCTCAATTAGAGACAGCTGTCTATCGTTGTCTCTGATTGGGAGCCATATTTAGGCAGCCATAGGCATTAGGTAGGTTGTGGGTAATTGTCTAAGTTGCCAGTGTCTGCACTTATTTGTTTGTATAGCTTCACGGTCGTCTGTTTGTTGTTTTGTTTAGTTTGTTTTAGTGTTATTCGTCATTCTTAAATAAATACATAATGTATTTATACCACGCTGCGCCTTGGTCCTCTCTTTCACCCGAAGACGATCGTGACAATATTATGTCAGAAAGTCAGTTATAAATTCTTCTGTTCTGGTTAAAAACAAGTTGTCATCCAATATGCTTTAATTACATTTCCAATATCCTCGCCCACTTGGAAATTGTGTAAGAGTAATGTGTATGCCCATTATTTGATGGTTCGATATTTACTTTTAATTGCATTCATATGTCATCAGAGTGTGTGCAAGAAAGTTATGCATCAAAGGAATATTTGAACAGTAATAACTTCCACAGGATACTGATAGTTGAACATAGGCTCACACCAAATGCCAACCTGATGAAAGAACTGTTTAGAATGTATCATTATGATGGTCAAGATGGCCGAAATATCAATGATAACTTTTTTGAACTCTTTACTCCCATTGGGAGAAAGCAAGCAGCGATACTATCCTCTTCCATCACATTAATGGTGATGAAACACAGTGAATCACAATAATATGTCCATTATGGTCTCTTAACAGATAATACATCCTCTATCAGTCAACTGGACCACGGTCAAAGACGTGTCAAAGCCATGGAGGCAATGCTGAAAATGGCAGCGTTGGGATATACTGTATATGAGGTAGGCTACCATGAAAGGACTTGTAGTGTTAGTCCATCTGAGAACACCATCAGGGTGATTGTAAGACAAGCTTGAGTGAAATAAAGGGCATGGGTATGATGGGGAAAGGGAATAGAGGATGACCATGTTTGTTGTATCTCTACCAACATTCTCATACATTTGTGTTCACAGAAAACGGCCCTAATGTCTTCCGACCAATAGAAGCCTGGAATGCGAAGCAACAATGAGTATGTTTACATGCACACTAATAATTCACTATTATTAAACTGATTACGGCAGTAGGCCAATTATGACATTAATCATGTAAACACTTTACTCTGCTTATCTTAATTGGCGTGAGGTCATAATTGAAGTAAACCTACGGCGACTAAAACACCTGGATATCTGACCAATTATTAGGACACGTAAACACCTTAATCAGAGTTCCAGCAGTGTATTTGATTTGCACATGTACTAGCACCAGCAGCGCGAGCCTCCTTTTGTGCGAGTGAAGTGAGTTCGGAAAAACAAAGTATGCATCTAAGAAATTGTTTATATTCCTGAACGCAATATCAAATGGGACAGATCAATGCAGAAAATTGCTAATCAAAATAAACTTCTGCCACAGCAACCATGTTTTTTTTGGGAATCCCATCAGGTAGCCTGATTTCAGATGTGTCCATGTAAAAAGGATTCTTTAGGAAATCGTTCTTCTTGCAAAGCATGTAAACATTTTAATCAAACTATTATATTCATCTGAGTGTGCATGTAAATGTACCCAATAAGTCTGAGATGACAGAACCTAAAACATTGGCCTCGTATCGAAAATGTACCCAGAACATCCCAAAGAGCTCAGACTATCAGACAACCTCGTACTAGACCTCTGTCTAAAAAAATGTAGATAAATATACAGTACCAGTCAAAAGTTTAGACATACCTACTCAGTCAAGGGTTTTTCTTTATTTGCACTATTTTCTACATTATAGAATAATAGTGAAGACATCAAAACTATGAAATAGCACATATGGAATCATGTCGTAACCAAAAAAGTGTGAAACAAATCAAAATATATTTGATATTTTAGCTTCAAAAGAGCCACCTTTTGCCTTGATGACAGCTTTGCACACTCTTGGCATTCTCTCAACCAGCTTCATGAGGAATGCTTTTCCAACAGTCTTGAAGGAGTTCTCACATTTGCAGAGCACTTGTTGGCTGTTTTTCCTTCACTCTGAGGTCCTACTCAATTGTGCTGAGGTCGGGTGATTGTGGAGGCCAGGTCATCTGATGCAGCACTCCATCACTGTCCTTCTTGGTCAAATAGCCTTTACACAGCCTGGAGGTGTGTTGGGTCATTCTCATGTTGAAAAACAAATGATAGTCCCACTAAACGCAAACCAGATGGGATATCACAGAATGCTGTGGTAGCCATGCTGGTTAAGTGTGCCTTGAATTCTAAATAAGACAGTGTCACCAGCAAAGCACCCCACACCATCACATCTCCTCCTCCATGCTTCACGGTGGGAACCACACGTGGAGATCATCCGTTCACCTATTCTGCGTCTCACAAAGACAAGGCGGTTGGAGCCAAAAATTAGTACTCATCAGACAAAAGGACAGATTTCCACCGGTCTAATGCCCATTGCTCGGGTTTCTTGGCCCAAGCAATTCTTTTCTTCTTATTGGGGTCCTTTAGTCATGGTTTCTTTGCAGCAATTCAACCATGAAGGCCTGATTCACACAGTCTCCTCTGAACAGTTGATGTTGAGATGTGTCGGTTTCTTGAACTCTGTGAAGCATTTATTTAGGCTGCAATTTCTGAGGCTGGTAACACTAATGAACTCATCCTCTGCAGCAGATGTAACTCTGGGTCTTCCTTTCCTGTGGCGGTCCTCATGAGCGCCAGTTTCATCATAGCATTTGATGGTTTTTGCGACTGCACTTGAAGAAACTTTCAAAGTTCTTAATTTCCGGATTTTCCTTCATGTCATAAAGTAATGATGGAATATCATTTATCTTTGCTTATTTGAGCTGTTCTTGCCATAATATGGACTTGGTATTTTACCGTAGGGCTATCTTCTGTATACCACCCCTACCTTGTCACAACACAACTGAATGGCTCAAACGCATTAAAAAGGAAAGAAATTCCACAAATTAACTTTTAACAAGGCACACCTGTTAATTTAAATGCATTCCAGGTGACTACCTCATGAAGCTGGTTGAGAGAATGCCAAAAGTGTGCAAAGCTGTCATCAAGGCAAAAGATGGCTACTTTGAAGAATCTCAAATATAAAATATATTTTGATTTGTTTAACACTTTTTTTGGTTACTACATGATTCCATGTGTTATTTCATAGTTTTGATGTCTTCACTATTATTCTACAATGTAGAAAATAGCAAAAATAAAGAAAAACCCTTGAATGAGTAAGTGTGTCCAAACTTTTGACTGGTACTGTATATCAACAAATTGCTTAGTGGCCAGGTCTGATATACATGACTGTGGAGTCTGAGCCTAAGGGAACCAATTTATGATAGGCTGCCAGAGAGAGAACAGGGTAAGCCTCCCCATCAATGTACTCTATGTCCCTTTGCTATAATAGCTTATGCAATGATTGAGTAATTCCCTCTACTTATTGTACAGTTCATTATGCAATTAAGGCAGAAGTCATCCAGACCAGCCGATTAGATTTTACTGACAGAGGACTTTTAACCCTGCCCAGCGCAGCACAGCGAGCAAGCGTGCGTGTTTCCAACTCAGGCCACACAGCACATGGCCAGCCAAAGATGTATAGTCCTCCAGGGCAGGCTACACAGACAACAGTAATTTTCTTATAGCTACAGTATCCCCGCCTGGGCTGCTCCTCTGTGGGTCGCTACTAAAAAGGAATAGTCGATCTGGCTCAGAATGTCTAAGTACCTTAATAATAACGTCACAGGGCCAGGTCGGCTAATCATTTGCAACTCTTGCAGAAAATTGTACTGTTTATTCTTCCATGGCTTATTTCTTCTTGGCAAATAAGAGGTGCAAACAGACCTGGGATAACTAGAGTTTTAACTATGCTTTGCGGAAAGTAACTATTTTCCGTGGTGAACAAATAAAAGGAAAGGGGGATACCTAGTCAGTTGTACAACTGAATGCATTCAACTGAAATGTGTCTTCCGCATTTAACTTAACCCCTCTGAATCAGAGGTGCGGGGAGCTGCCATTATCGACATCTTCGGCGCCCGGGGAACAGTGGGTTAACTGCCTTGCTCAGGGGCAGAACTTGACAGATTTTTACTTGGTCAGCTTGGGTTACTTTGGAGGTGACTAACTATTTAAATACAGTTCTCAGAAAGTGACTACTTTTGTAAACTATTTGAGTACAGATCTGAGAAAGCAACTACTTAAAAATGTATATTTTAATATAGATCACAGGAAGTGACTACTACTGGATTGGCTGCCTTCAACTAATGGCAGGGTTGTATCTGGAACTGCATGTTGAATATAGAAATATAATGAATAGACCACACACAATCTCCTATTCCAATCTATCTGACAATCATATTTGATCTACACAATACATTTCTATCTGAACATTTTGTAATTGTCCATTCTACTGAATGGGCATTGCCCCAGGTGCACATAATCAAGTCAAACCAATTAGCCAATGATATTTTGTACAGATCCGTATAAATAAGTTATGACGCTGTATGACTCAACATGCCACTGAAAAGGTTGAACGCTGCAATTAATACTTAAAATACTGCAGAGTAATTCAAAGCCATTTGTAAACAGCAATGTGGATGATTAGCAAAAACAACTTGGAACCTCTTTGCCCATCTGAGGGAAAGTGTTCTTGTTTCAAACACATAGTATACCATCTTTAAAGGGATAGTTACAAACTAACATGATTTTCTACCTACCTTGCCTGTGTAATAAAACTGTACTTTTGGAGAAACATTTTATTAGCATGTTACATAATACTTCGGTAATTGCATTTTAATTGTAGAACAATGAGCTGAGGTTTTGTAACTACTGTAAACAAGAGGAATAGTGACTGTTCCTTATTCCACTTATGCAATTATAAAGCCATTTCCAATGTCTTTAGTAACAACAATGTTGCTATTGTAATACTCAAAGTTACTACATTACCTTATGTCAATCACTATGAAAATATATTTATTAGTCATTTTGAAACTACACAAGTGGTCTACTCTCCCTCATGTATTTAGTTCTAGGCTATATTAAAATGAATACTTAACAGCCCTCCAAACCATGTGCTAATGGTCATATATCTAGACTAATTCACCTAAATGTTGTAGTTTTTGGTTCTTCAAATATATGAAAGTTATTTGAAAACAAATAAATATTTATGTGACCCGTTTCAGGAAACTAGGCGTATGTCGCAAGTCACAACTTCACAGGAGAGCCATTTTTAAAAAAGTATATTTTTTTCTGGAACATGTGAACTTTCATGTGCCTTTATAACAAACTTGTATGCCATCTGTAAATACAAATAAAATAGTTAAATAACGAGCCTTGTTGGTTAAGCCTGAGATAATGAGTGGGCCTGTCACGAGAGACTAGGTGCGTGAGGAAGAATCAGGCGTATAAAGCATAAGTTCCACAGGAAGAAGTGCACTTTAATAACGCACCGAAAAAACAATGCCCACAACACAGGGCGAGGAAAAAATGTGGACCAACCCAAACACACAGGGTACCAGGTCCGGAGCACGAACACCAAATATCATACACACGTAACATAAAAATAATCCCGCACAAAACAAGGGCGGGTAAACGTACTATAAATAAGGAAGCCCATCAAGCACACAAAATAAACACAGGTGCAACTAATAAGACAAAACAAACAGACAACGAAAAAGGGATTGGTGGCGGCTAGTAGACCGGTGACGATGACCGCCGAGCACCGCCCGAACAGGCAGGGGAGCCAACTTCGGCGGAAGTCGTGACAGGGCCGAGAGATGAGTTTGGATTGGTCTGCCATATAGAAGGCTTCTGTCTATTTGAGCTGGTCAGTCTGTGTTGGTAATTCTGTCGAACGTGGCGTTACATTTTTTTTATTGTGTAGTGGAGCTGCATAAGTGTTGCTCTCCACTTTCTGGAGGATCAAGTTTTGAAATCAGTGGCATTAGAGTATGATAGCTGAAGAGATGGAGAAAAGACCTGTGTCCGGATTACATCTTCAAACTAAGTGCAACAGTGGCATGGCATCCGTGACAGGGAGACGTGTCCATCATGCTGATGTATACAGGTAAGATAGTCTAGCATTAGCTAGCTACATTTTCAGATATTACACGTTTCTAATTTTGACAAAGTGGTTTCATTTTAAGCTAAAGTGTACTGTTAGCTAGCTAGCTAACGTTAGCTGGCTGGCTCCCTAGCTATATCCCAGAGCCGTTTGATTTTCTAGTTAGAGCCTAATGTTAGCTAGCTAACATTGAACCTGGTGGTTAGCTCCCAGCATATTCATGCAGGGTAGTAATGACATGATTTGGCACAATGTTCATTGTTGTTTAACTAGATAACGTTACGTGACGTGTGATCATACACGTTGTTTACCTAGCTAGGTTCATTGTTTACCTAGCTAGCTAGAAACATGTCTTAAGATAAAGCGTACAACACCCATTGAATATGGTCGGTGTCAGTAAACGTCTGCAAAAAAGCATAATGAAATTGTTGCCAGCAGAGCTGGTTAGGCCGTTTTCATGTTATCCAGAGGTAAACAAATCATCGGCCAGAGCATCAAGTGTGCGCTCTGAACGCTCCGAGAGCGAAACGAGATGGGTGGGGCTAAAGCTTAAGAGGGTGTGAACGATGCTGAATGTGTGTAGACAAAGAAGAGCTCTTCACTAGATACCAAAACATTCAAAAGCCATTTTCTCAAAAGTGAGTTTACAAGTTTATCAACTTTCAAAGCAGAATTACTTTCCCATTGTTCCTCAGAACCCCATCAAACGGCCTATGCACCCATGTTCCTCTTGCGAATGGTGGATAAAGAGTGACAGCAAAGCTTTGGAATGCGCGCAGTGGATTCATTTAAAATGCAGCGACTCCAGTTTTGGACATGGGGTCAATGAAGCTTACCGTTGCTGTCGGTGTGCTGTACCCACGGGGTGTGAGCACTGAAGGTGGAGTGGGACCAGAGGACTTACCGAGGGTGGAGAGTGCACCGGAGGAGGGGGGGTCCACAGCGGAGCGGAGGCAACCAGAGGCGAGTGACGGGGGACATGGTGGTGAGGACGATGGAGTGGCACCTGGGGAGGGGTGCTCCATGGTGGAAGAGAGGCCACCGGAGGCAGGGCAGTGGGAAGATGGCAGCGCAGTGGGAGGCGAGTTACAAGTGGATCGGGAATTCAATGAGGCCTTTGGGAAGAAGGGCTTACATTTTGTGCACTTAAACGTCTGAAGCCTACTACTGAAGATCGATGAGATACGCCTGTTGGTTTGCAAATCAGAGGTGTCTTATGTTTTACTGAGACATCGTTGGATTCATCTGTTTGTGACTCAGAAATTGAGATAAGTAATTACTCTGTTGTCAGGAAGGATCGGAATCGGAAATGTGGGGGAATATGTGCTTTGTAAGATCAGACATTGCTTTTAACGTCAGATCAGATTTAAACGCTGATCTGGAGATTGTCTGGCTGGATATCTGCCTTCCCAAAACCAAGACGATTTTGTTGGGGGTGTGTTATAGGCCGCCCAAGCAGAATGCATTCTATGAAGGTCTTGAAATTGTGTTGTCAAACTGTAATGAATCCCTGTTGAAGGAAATCATTTTGTCAGGGGATTTCAATACTGATGTCTGCAAAAAGAATAGCCCAACCCACAATGTATTTATGCACTTCTGTAGATCACTTGCTCTGACCCAAATTATATGGCGTAGCAGTCGGACGTGTGTTTTGTCTTGTCCCGTGTAAATAATCGTTTTCCTCGTTTTTTCCGTTTATATTTTAATCTCACTTTCCATCTACGGACTGAATATACTCTCCTGCAACCCCCAACACCCAATGTGGTACGGATCTGCTATTTTTATACTTTAGAACCGGAACCCCCATCAGAAGCTAGCCAGCTAACTAACTACTAGCTAGTTATCAGTTAGTCACTGCTAGTGGTCTTTACCGTTAACTCGGACACCAGCCAGCCTCAGCTTGGTCAATACATGCCAGTCTGCACAGCGCGATATCAACCCAGAGAATATCGGACTGCTTTTTCTCTACCAAATCTCCAGATTACTACCGCAAGCTCTGGACCTTTACACCGGATCAGATAGCTAGCTGCAATCTGAGTGGCTACTCCTGGCTAACGTCTCTGTCCCGAAGCAAGCAACAGTTAGCCTTGAGCTAGCCTCGAGCTAGGCCAATCTCCCGGCTAGCCGAAGAGGTCCTCCGGCTAATTCTTGTGCTACAATACATATTTTGCCAATTGGCCTGGACCTTTGTTGCCGACACAGAGCCCTGCCAATCCATCACAACTGGTCTAAATCAGCTACAAGCTAATTTAGCCATTTTTTGCCTCCGCTGTACCCGTGCCCCACCATACCCCTGTCTGCACATTATGCCCAGAATCTATTCTACCACGCCCATAAATCTGCTCCTTTTATTCTTTGTCCCCAACGCTCTAGGCGACCAGTTTTGATAGCCTTTAGCCGCACCCTCATCCTACTACTCCTCTGTTCCTCGGGTGATGTGGCGGTAAACCCAGGCCCTGCATGTCCCCAGTCACCCTCATTTGTTGACTTCTGTGATCGAAAAAGCCTTGGCCTCATGCATGTCAACATCAGAAGCCTCCTCCCTAAGTTTGCCTTACTCACCGCTTTAGCACACTCTGCCAACCCTGATGTCCTTGCCGTGTCCGAATCCTGGCTTAGGAAGGCCACCAAAAATTCTGGGATTTCCATACCCAACTATAACACTTTCCGTCAAGATAGAACTGCCAAAGGGGGAGGAGTTGCAATCTACTGCAGAGATAGCCTGCAAAGTTCTGTCATACTTTCCAGGTCTATGCCCAAACAGTTCGAACTTCTAATTTTAAAAATTAATCTCTCCAGAAATAAGTCTCTCACTGTTGCCGCCTGCTACCGACCCCCCTCAGCTCCCAGCTGTGCCCTGGACACCATCTGTGAATTGATCGCTCCCCATCTAGCTTCAGAGTTTGTTCTGTTAGGTGACCTAAACTGGGATATGCTTAACACCCCGGCAGTCCTACAATCCAAGCTTGATGCCCTCAATCTCACACAAATCATCAAGGAACCCACCAGGTACAACCCTAAATCCGTAAACATGGGCACCCTAATAGACATTATCCTGACCAACCTGCCCTCCAAATACACCTCTGCTGTCTTCAATCAAGATCTCAGCGATCACTGCCTCATTGCCTGTATCCGCCACGGGTCCGCGGTCAAACGACCACCCCTCATCACTGTCAAACGCTCCCTAAAACACTTCTGCGAGCAGGCCTTTCTAATCGACCTGGCCCGGGTACCCTGGAAGGATATTGACCTCATCCCGTCAGTTGAGGATGCCTGGTCATTCTTTAAAAGTTACTTCCTCACCATATTAGACAAGCATGCTCCGTTCAAAAAATGCAGAACCAAGAACAGATATAGCCCTTGGTTCACTCCAGACCTGACTGCCCTCGACCAGCACAAAAACATCCTGTGGCGAACTGCAATAGCATCGAAGAGCCCCCGCGATATGCAACTGTTCAGGGAAGTCAGGAACCAATACACGCAGTCAGTCAGGAAAGCAAAGGCCAGCTTTTTCAAGCAGAAATTTGCATCCTGTAGCTCTAACTCCAAAAAGTTCTGGGATACTGTAAAGTCCATGGAAAACAAGAGCACCTCCTCCCAGCTGCCCACTGCACTGAGGCTAGGTAACACGGTCACCACTGATAAGTCCGTGATAATCGAAAACTTCAACAAACATTTCTCAATGGCTGGCCATGCCTTCCTCCTGGCGACTCCAACCTTGGCCAACAGCCCCGCCCCCCCCCGCTGCTACTCGCCCAAGCCTCCCCAGCTTCTCCTTTACCCATATCCAGATAGCAGATGTTCTGAAAGAGCTGGAAAACCTGGACCCATACAAATCAGCTGGGCTTGACAATCTGGACCCCCTATTTCTGAAACTGTCCGCCGCCATTGTCGCACCCCCTATTACCAGCCTGTTCAACCTCTCCTTCGTATCATCTGAGATCCCCAAGGATTGGAAAGCTGCCGCGGTCATCCCCCTCTTCAAAGGGGGAGACACCCTGGACCCAAACTGTTACAGACCTATATCCATCCTGCCCTGCCTATCTAAGGTCTTCGAAAGCCAAGTCAACAAACAGATCACTGACCATCTCGAATCCCACCGTACCTTCTCCGCTGTGCAATCCGGTTTCCGAGCCGGTCACGGGTGCACCTCAGCCACGCTCAAGGTACTAAACGATATCATAACCGCCATCGATAAAAGACATTACTGTGCAGCCGTCTTCATCGACCTGGCCAAGGCTTTCGACTCTGTCAATCACCATATTCTTATCGGCAGACTCAGTAGCCTCGGTTTTTCTAATGACTGCCTTGCCTGGTTCACCAACTACTTTGCAGACAGAGTTCAGTGTGTCAAATCGGAGGGCATGTTGTCCGGTCCTCTGGCAGTCTCTATGGGGGTACCACAGGGTTCAATTCTCGGGCCGACTCTTTTCTCTGTATACATCAATGATGTTGCTCTTGCTGCGGGCGATTCCCTGATCCACCTCTACGCAGACGACACCATTCTATATACTTCCGGCCCTTCCTTGGACACTGTGCTATCTAACCTCCAAACGAGCTTCAATGCCATACAACACTCCTTCCGTGGCCTCCAACTGCTCTTAAACGCTAGTAAAACCAAATGCATGCTTTTCAACCGTTCGCTGCCTGCACCCGCACGCCCGACTAGCATCACCACCCTGGACGGTTCCGACCTAGAATATGTGGACATCTATAAGTACCTAGGTGTCTGGCTAGACTGCAAACTCTCCTTCCAGACTCATATCAAACATCTCCAATCCAAAATCAAATCAAGAATCGGCTTTCTATTCCGCAACAAAGCCTCCTTCACTCACGCCGCCAAACTTACCCTAGTAAAACTGACTATCCTACCGATCCTCGACTTCGGCGATGTCATCTACAAAATAGCTTCCAATACTCTACTCAGCAAACTGGATGCAGTTTATCACAGTGCCATTCGTTTTGTTACTAAAGCACCTTATACGACCCACCACTGCGACCTGTATGCCCTAGTCGGCTGGCCCTCGCTACATGTTCGTCGTCAGACCCACTGGCTCCAGGTCATCTACAAGGCTATGCTAGGTAAAGTGCCGCCTTATCTCAGTTCACTGGTCACGATGGCTACACCCACCCGCAGCACGCGCTCCAGCAGGTGTATCTCACTGATCATCCCTAAAGCCAAAACCTCATTTGGACGCCTTTCCTTCCAGTTCTCTGCTGCCTGCGACTGGAACGAATTGCAAAAATCTCTGAAGTTGGAGACTTATCTCCCTCAACAACTTTAAAAATCTGCTATCCGAGCAGCTAACCGATCGCTGCAGCTGTACATAGTCCATCTGTAAACTACCCACCCAATTTACCTACCTCACCCCCCATACTGCTTTTATTTATTTACTTTTCTGCTCTTTTGCACACCAGTATCTCTTCTTGCACATGATCATCTGATGATTTATCACTCCAGTGTTAATCTGCTAAATTGTAATTATTCGATTTATTGCCTACCTCATGCCTTTTGCACACATTGTATATATAGATTCTCTTTTTTTTCTACCATGTTATTGACTTGTTTATTGTTTACTCCATGTGTAACTGTGTTGTCTGTTCACACTGCTATGCTTTATCTTGGCCAGGTCGCAGTTGCAAATGAGAACTTGTTCTCAACTAGCCTACCTGGTTAAATAAAGGTGAAATAAAAAAATAAAAAAAATAAAATAAAAGATCCCATCAGGATATGTGAAACAGTGCAAAGTACAATTGACTTAATATTTGTGTCTGATAAATCTAAAATATCGCAGAGTGGAGTAATAGTGTATGGAATCAGTGATAATTTTATTATTTTGCACAAGGAGGATTTTTAAAGATATATTTAAGTGTCACAAAACCGTTAGAATCAGAGGACTCAAAAAATACTGTGTAGAAAAGTTTAGGGAGGAAGTGCGTAAAATTGACTGGTCACCTGTGCTAGATAGTGCCTGCAGAGGAAGCCTTTAAATGTAGATTCCTTGATGTGGTGAATGTGATGGCTCCCATTAGGTCAGGGTAAAGCAGAGATCTAGCCCTTGGTCTAATCATGAGATTCTAGAATCTATCCAAGCAAGGAATAAGGCCTTTAAGAAATGTAAGAACTCTCAAGAGCCGCATGATTTTGTCCTATATAAACGTCACAGAAATGAAGCACAGAGCAGGATGGATGAAGCTAAGAGGGGTTACTTTGCTGAGAAAATAATTGAAAAAAAAATGACCCTAAAAAGCTTTGGAAATCATTTAAGGAACTAGGCTGTAGTAGTACTAGCAAAAACAAACTAAACAGTATTGGACTGAACATCAAAGGGGAGATGGTATATGAAAAGGCAGAGGTTGCAAATTAATTCAACTCTTTTTTTACTTCTGTTGCCAGCAAGCTGGTTAGCAAGCTGCCCACCAGTTCTGGTTTGTATGGAAGCAACCAAGTCAAGAAGTATTATGTAGAGTTAGGGGTTCAGCCAAACTTTTTCTTTTGCAAATGCTTAAATGCTCCAAAGCCACAGGCCTGGATAATATTCCTGCAAGGTTTCTAATAGATTCTACTGAGAAAATTGGCCCTTGTATTACGCATATTGTTAATCTCTCTCTTGAACAAGGCACCTTTCCCAGGGACATGAAACAAGCTAAAGTTATACCTCTGTATAAGAAGGGGATAAAGTCTGACCCTGGGAATTATAGGCCTGTATCTATCCTCTGTAACGGTCCTCGTCTGATGACGAGTATGAAAGATTGGACCAATGTGCAGCGTGGTAAATTACCATCTTAATGAAATCCGACTGAACATGAACACTGAATGACAAAACAACAAAAGAGAATGAACGAGACTGAAACAGTTCTATATGGGAAAGACACAGAAAACAACTACCCACAACCCATAGTGGGAAAACAGGCTACCTAAGTATGATTCTCAATCAGAGACAACGATCGACAGCTGCCTCTGATTGAGAACCATACCAGGCCAAACACAGAAATACAAACATAGAAAAACAACATAGAATGCCCACCCCAACTCACGCCCTGACCAAACCAAAATAAAGACATAAAAAAGGAACTAAGGTCAGAACGTGACATCCTCTGTGTAACATCAAAGATCCTGGAGAGCAAATGTATGAATATGTTAACAAACAGGGTCTAATGTATGATTTTCAGTCGGGTTTTAGAAAAACATACTCCACTGATTCATGTCTTCTTTACTTGACTGACTTCATCAGGAAAGAGATTGATGAGGGAAATCTGTGTGGAATGGTACTGCTTGACCTACAGAAGGCCTTTGATACAGTTAACCACTGTCTCCTAATCTCCAAACTGGAGGCACCGAGGTTAAGCAGTATCCCTCTAGGCTGGGTAAAGTCCTATTTATCAGGAAGGGAGCAAGTAGTAGAGGTTAATGGTTCACTGTCTCAGGCAAAACCAATGAGTTGTGGCGTTCCGCAGGGGAGCGTGCTTGGGCCTCTGCTGTTTTTTTTCTATATTCATGATATGAATGATGCTTGTTCTTGCCGTCTTTTTCTTTATGCGGATGACTCTACACTTCTGGTGTCTCACAAAAGTAAAACTATGTTGGAGAGCATACTTAGCACAGAGCTTACTAACATTAGCAAATGGCTTGGAGATAATAAGCTATCTCTGCACTTAGGGAAAACTGAAGCAATTATTTTTGGATCCAGACCTAAGTTGTGTGAAATCAGAGTGGAGTTAGGGGGTGAGGTGCTGACTACTAAAACCTCTGTTAGCTACTTGGGATGTATCCTTGATGGAAGCTTGGGAGGTGTGAGCATGGCCAATAAAAAAAAGTTTTGGCTAGAAAGTCCAAGCTGCTTGATAAGGACTCCATGAAAGTGCTAGCTACTGCCCTCATTCAATGCCATTTTGACTATGCTAGTACTTCCTGGTTTGGGTGCTTATCTAAATTTATGAAGGGGAAGCTCCAGATAGCCCAGAATAAGTTGATCAGGGTAGTTTTGAAGGTGAGTCCAAGTACTCACATAGGCAGGAGCTGCTTTCAGGAACTGAACTGGCTGCCTGTTGAGGCTAGGGTGTCCCAGATTAGACTAGGTTTGGTTTACAGGAGTATTTATGGTCCTGCGCCCAGATATTTAAGTGATTACTTTCCTCGTGTTAGGGATGCACACAATCACAGCACCAGATCAGGTGTTGCTGATGTGTGCTTATACAGGTTCAGGAGTAATGCTGGGAAAGGTACTTTCTTGTATACTGGAGCCTCAGAATGGAATGAGTTGCCTCTGCCTATAAAAACAACGTCCTCTCTGGACAGCTTTAAAAATAAAGTAAAAATATGTTTGATGTCCTCTGTGCCCATATGAATAACCCCTATGATGTGACTGGAATGATGAGATAGATCTTCTTTTATGTTTTTGTTTTATTATTTCACTGCCGTAATGTGTTCGATCTTGTATAGCCATCTTGTCTCAAGAGGACCACAATGGAAATAATCCCAGACTTTATTGTGTGTTATCCTCGATGATTTTATTCATGTGCATGTATGGCTTTTAAGTTTTATTTGTGCTTGTTTTTTTTTTAAATGGTCGAATTAATAAACTAAACTAAAGAAATGCAGTCTCAACTTTTATTCAATGTAAAAAACACAATTTCAAATTTTGCTACATAAGACCAAATCCAGGTGGTGAGTCACATATTCAAATACCTTCAAATATTATTTGTTTTTCTGAGACCTGTATTTTAATATCAAAGAAAATAGTTGCCTTTTATTTGAAACTCCTTAAACTATATATTTGACTACTTCAAGTTTATATTTTCAAAATAACTACAAAATACAACTATTTTCTGCAAAAGACTGGTGCAAACACTGCACGTGTGGCTCTCCCCAGGACTGGCAGTAGGTGCTTCTCTCTCTCTCTGTGTATATCTGGCAGCTGCACCATTACTGTGTTTCTCTTCAGGGGTCTGAGTGTGGGCCTCTCAGATACTGGGGCATGAACTTCCATATGAATGAGACCGAGCAGGCTTAATGATGCCAGAGGGGAGATGGGTGTAAACGTTTCCATTTAAGCATGGTATTTCCCCACCACAAACTTGGCATCTCTGCACCGCCGCAAAATGCTGATAACACAATAAGAGATGACGTGCATCTAAGACTCACCTCCAGACCTGACCGAACAGTGAGGGAAGGATGGAGAGAACCTCAGCCAGGTGAATGAACCCTTTATTGGGCCGGAGGAGCAGAAACAGCCAGCTTGGCTTGGAGCCACTCTCTGGAGGACTGTAAGGTCTCACAAGGACAATCATAGCTTCAGAAATCGACAAAGTGATTACGGGAGGCTGATAGTAAGAGTGCCATAGTCAATAAGCTGATCAGTTGGCATTACCGCAGGACCAGGAAGAAGGGATGAGAGCAGATGCTTTCAGATCCATGACCACATTAATCCTGTGGTGGACAGACACCTAATAGATTTGTCGGTATTAAATCATGCTGATGAAGGATGAGGAAGGAAGGAGGAGAGTTCTGAACTCCATTTTAGACATGATCAATATACAGTGCCTTCGGAAAGTATTCAGACCCCTAGACCATTTCCACATTTTGTTACGTTACAGACTTTTTCTAAAATGCATTAAAATATTTAACCTTTATTTAACTAGGCAAGTCAGTTAAGAACACATTCTTATTTACAATGACGGCCTAACCCGGCCAAACCTGGACGACACTGGGCCAATTGTGCACCGCTCCATGGGACTCCCAATCACGGCAGGATGTGATACAGCCTGGATTCAAACCAGGGACTGTAGTGATGCCTCTTGCACTGAGATGCAGTGCCTTAGATCAATGATCAACCTTGAGATGTTTCTACAACTTGATTCGAGTCCACCTGTGGTAAATTCAATTGATTGGACATGATTTGGAAAGGCACACACCTGTCTATATAAGGTCCCAAAGTTGACAGTGCATATCAGAGAAAAAGTCATGAGGTTGAAGGAATAGTCCGTAGAGCTCTGAGATTGGATTATGTCGAGGCACAGATCTGGGGAAGTCTACCAGAAAATGTCTGCAGCATTGAAGGTCCCCAAGAACACAGTGGCCTCCATCATTCTTAAATAGAAGAAGTTTGGAATCACGAAGACTTTTCCTAGAGCTGGCCGCCCGGCCAACTGAGCAATCGGGGGAAAAGGGCCTTGGTCAGGGTGGTGACCAAGACCCCGATGGTCACTCTGACAGAGCTTCAGAAGTCCTCTGTGGAGATGGGAGAACCTTCCAGAAGGACAACCATCTCTGCAGCACTCCACCAATCAGGCCTTGATGGTAGAGTGGCCAGACCGAAGCCGCTTCTCAGTAAAAGGCACATGACAGCCCTCTTGGAGTTTGCCAAAAGGCACCTAAAGACTCTTAGACCATAAGAAACAAGATTATCTGGTCTGTTGAAACCAAGATTGAACTCTTTGGCTTGAATGCCAAGCATCACCTCTGGAGGAAACCTGGCACCATCACTACGGTGAAGTATGCTGGTGGCAGCATCATGCTGTGGGGATGTTTTCCAGAGGCAGGGACTGGGAGACTAGTCAGGATCGAGAGAAGGATGAACGGAAAAAAGTACAGAGAGATCCTTGATGAAAACTTTCTCCAGAGCGCTCAGGACCTCAGACTGGGGCGAAGGTTCACCTTCCAACAGGAAAACGATCTGACGAACACAGCCAAGACAATGCAAGAGTGGCTTCGGGACAAGTCTCTGAATGTCCTTGAGTGGCCCAGCCAGAGCCTGGACTTGAAACCGATCTAACATCTCTGGAGAGACCTGAAAATAGTTGTGCAGCGACGCTCCCTATCCAACCTGACAGATCTTGAGAGGATCTGCAGAGTAGAATGGGAGAAACGCCCCAAATACATATGTGCCTCGAATACTCAGTGCTGTGATCACTGCCAAAGGTGCTTCAACAAAGTATTGAGTAAAGGGTTGGAAAATGTATATAAATGTGATGTTAATAAATGAGCAAAAACCTGTCAATGTCCTGCCATGCTCCATGTAGCCTATATCTGGCAGTTCTTATTTTAAGTGAATGGTCAAGGATAGAGGCCGGAAATAGCATGTCCATCCTCGGAGATAATCTGCATATATATATAGACACGGTTTGATTAATACACCCAACTCAGCCCAGTCTATTTGAGTTTTCAGTTTTCCAGTGACACAGTGTCTCTGCTGATTCTGAAATAATTATAATCTTTTGACAAATATTCAGTAATAACCCAGAACTAAAAGTCCACACACACAACACAGCTCTAATAGAAGCACAATTAGGAAGACAGCGGTTGCCTTAATAAGAATCCCCAGCACAGCTCAGTTTCATAACCTCCAGCTGTTACCGCTGGACTAGCAGAGAGAATTGATGAATTGAAATTATGAATGGAAGAAGCTAGGGATGGGATTACAGACCTCCTTACGGGATTACAGACCTCCTTACGGGATTACAGACCTCATTACGGGATTACAGACCTCATTACGAACTCTAATGCATCCATTGTTTATCGTTAGTAGAAATAAAAGGGGGAGAATGACAGAGTGAAACAAAGATAAAAAGCGAGTTGAATGCCAACTACGATGGATATCCATCAATATGCTCATCTGAATATAGTGATAGGCTTTGCACCACAGAACATTATTCTATTTAAAAACACCTAAAGGTCTTACATCGGAGCTAGTGTTAAGCATATTAGTTCATATTAATTACACAGGAATGATTTCCACATCACAGTGGAGCATACTTTCACTGACTGGTATAGTTCCTCATAGACAACTTATAGGATAGGATGTATTACTTTCCTTTCTGACCACACTGCTCGCGCGCGCCAACCAGCGTCTGCGTTGCCAAGCGCTAAAATATAAGTCAGTTCTATTTGTGACGTTGAACGCGGTGCAAATCCTGCCTCTCCCATCTCCTCATTGGTTAATAGAAGCAGATACCCACGTGCCATCTCCCCATTGGTTATACCCACATGGGTGATTGAAAGATGAACTGAGGTCAGTTGGTCGTGATAATACACCTTATTATGAAAGTAGATGCCAATCGCCATATAAAGTCCAAAGAAGAAAAAGCCTGGAAGGAGGAGAGATGACTAGAAACGATTCGGTTGACCATTTTATGTGTGGATTAATTGTCAGAGTAGAGGACCTTGTGCATTTCAAGTAAAATAACAATTCAACGTTTATATCCCAGGACAAATTAGCTAGCAACAGCAAGCTAGCTAAATAGGACAAATTTGGATAAATGTTTAATGCTTTTGGTTCAGAATTTGTTTTGATATTTCAACCTGCGTGTCGTGATTGCGTTTGGTGTGGGGGGACAAAATGTATTTGCTCATTATGCGCATGCGCGCATCCGGTTTGGGTATGGTGTAAATCAACAGGTGTGGCATGGGAAAGGAGGAAGGGAGGAATTGTAAAGTGATAAACTGAACAGAAAATGGCCAAATCAGTGCCTAAATGGCCCAGCTGTAAGAGCTTGCTGAACAGTGTTAGGCTTAATGTCGCTCTAGATTCATTTAGGTGAGGTATAAAGTATATTCCACTGTAAAATAGATTTTCCTTGAGAGGCAGGCAGTGTGTGTCTGACTGTTTAAGACCTTATATCTGCCCCAAACATGCACTTCCACAGCAGCACACACACACACCCACAAGCAAGCAAACGGGCACACAAGAACGTGCACACAAACACAAGCGCACACACACATCCTCTGTTAGATTAGACCTAGTGTTCCTCTGTGTGTAGATGAGAGACACAGTGTTTATGTGTGTAGCTGAGAGACATAGTGTTTCTGTGTGTAAATGAGAGACACAGTGTTTCTGTGTGTAGATGAGACACAGTGTTTGTGTGTAGATAAGTTACAGTGTTTCTGTGTGTAGATGAGAGACAGTGTTTCTGTGTGTAGATGAGTTACAGTGTTTCTGTGTGTAGATGAGAGAGACAGTGTTTCTGCGTGTAGATGAGTTACAGTGTTTCTGTGTGTAGATGAGAGACACAGTGTTTCTGTGTGTAGATGAGAGACACAGTGTTTATGTGTGTAGATGAGACACAGTGTTTCTGTGTGTAGATGAGAGACACAGTGTTTATGTGTGTAGCTGAGAGACATAGTGTTTCTGTGTGTAAATGAGAGACACAGTGTTTCTGTGTGTAGATGAGACACAGTGTTTGTGTGTAGATAAGTTACAGTGTTTCTGTGTGTAGATGAGAGACACAGTGTTTCTGTGTGTAGATGAGTTAGTGTTTCTGTGTGTAGATGAGAGAGACAGTGTTTCTGCGTGTAGATGAGTTAGTGTTTCTGCGTGTAGATGAGTTACAGTGTTTCTGTGTGTAGATGAGAGACACAGTGTTTCTGTGTGTAGATGAGAGACACAGTGTTTATGTGTGTAGCTGAGAGACATAGTGTTTCTGTGTGTAAATGAGAGACACAGTGTTTCTGTGTGTAGATGAGACACAGTGTTTGTGTGTAGATTAGTTACAGTGTTTCTGTGTGTAGATGAGAGACACAGTGTTTCTGTGTGTAGATGAGTTACAGTGTTTCTGTGTGTAGATGAGACACAGTGTTTGTGTGTAGATGAGAGACACAGTGTGTCTGTGTGTAGATGAGTTACACAGTGTTTCTGTGTGTAGATGAGATACACAGTGTTTCTGTGTGTAGATGAGAGACACAGTGTTTCTGTGTGTAGATGAGAGACACAGTGTTTCTGTGTGTAGATGAGAGACACAGTGTTTCTCTGTGTAGATGAGAGACACAGTGTTTCTGTGTGTAGATGAGAGACACAGTGTTTCTGTGTGTAGATGAGAGACACACTGTTTCTGTGTGTAGATGAGAGACACACTGTTTCTGTGTGTAGATGAGAGACACACTGTTTCTGTGTGTAGATGAGAGACACAGTGTTTCTGTGTGTAGATGAGAGACACACTGTTTCTCTGTGTAGATGAGAGACACAGTGTTTCTGTGTGTAGATGAGAGACACACTGTTTCTGTGTGTAGATGAGAGACACACTGTTTCTGTGTGTAGATGAGACACAGTGTGTCTCTGTGTAGATGAGAGACACAGTGTGTCTCTGTGTAGATGAGAGACAGTGTTTCTCTGTGTAGATGAGAGACAGTGTTTCTCTGTGTAGATGAGAGACAGTGTTTCTCTGTGTAGATGAGAGACAGTGTTTCTCTGTGTAGATGAGAGACAGTGTTTATGTGTGTAGATGCGAGTTACAGTGTTTCGGTGTGTAGATGCGAGTTACAGTGTTTCGGTGTGTAGATGCGAGTTACAGTTTTTCGGTGTGTAGATGAGACACACAGTATTTCTGTGTGTAGATGAGACACACAGTGTTTCTGTGTGTACATGAGAGTTACAGTGTTTCTGTGTGTAGATGATAGACACAGTGTTTCTGTGTGTACATGAGAGTTACAGTGTTTCTGTGTGTAGATGAGAGACACATTGTGTGTAGATATGTGACAGATCTCAGAGGCTTCGCTGTTGGACAGTGCAGAGAAGTCAGGCAAAGAGAGCTCTGACAGTGTGTGTGATTTCCCTGGTGGTCAGACCTCTTGAATAATATTACACAGCGTTATGTGTGAAGGCGCCCAGCGCAGCGTGAGGTGTGTGTTTACACTGCGGCATGCTGGGAACCTAAATGACTTAAATGTAAGGTAAATGAAAACGGAGGGCGCCTGTCCTGCAAAGATCACCGAGCGATCAGCAATCCAACCTGTAACTTAACATCCCTAACGCCCTCCAAAGCATACAAACCCTCCACACCATCAACAGCCTTTACCAATGTCATATTCAGCATTTCCACACAGTGCACCACTTCATACCACAATACCTTATCTTATCCTGTTAGATACAGTATTCATCCTTGTACATTTGAGTCATTTAGCAGACGGTCTCATCCAGAGTAGCCAATGTCTCTTACTACTTTAGCTGAAGGCAGACACATCCTACTCATGACCTTATCAGAAAAATGGACAGAATACAATGTTTTTTCTTAGTAAATATATATTAATTTATTAAATCATAATAATGTGTGTTACACTGAATGAATTCATAATACCAGTAGTATATGTGATACTGTGTACCCTCACATGATACAAAGTAAAGAGAAAGGGGGATACCTAATCAGTTGTACAACTGAACGCATTCAACTGAAATGTGTGTTCCACATTCAACTGAAATGTGTCTTCCGCATTTAACCCTACCCCTCTGAATCAGAGAGGAGCGGGGGGCTGCCTTAAACGGCATCATCGGTGACCGGGGAGCAGTTGTTGTTGGGGATTAACTGCCTTGCTCAGGAGCAGAAAGACCGATTTTTACCTTTTCGGCTCAGGGATTCCATCCAGAAAACTTTTGGTTACGGCCCAACGATCCTACCCACCAGGCTACCTGCTGCCCCAGTATGACCTCCACCTAAATATAACCTAGTCCTATACATGGACTCATCCTATTACAGACCCTAGGTATCGTCACCTTCTAAAGACTTCAACAATAGTCCTTTTACAAGATGGAACGTAAGTTATGCATTTGTCAAAAAACAACTTAACTTTGTTGGACCGTTTTCAAGGTACACAACTTATACATTTTTGTCTAAAGGAAACTTTATAATAGAAATACAATTGGAAGTTGTGGTAAAAACTGTAGTCTCTAGTCAATTCCTACACTACTACTCCTCATTGGTTATCAATCCATGCAGCGAGCAATATTTTTATTTCTGAGTGTTTCTCCCGAGTGGAGAGATCCATCCATGAATCATGGTCACCCGCTTTGCACCAACTGAAAAGGTTTCTCCACGAACAGAACAGGGATAAATGGATGTTTTTCAGGCACAACAAAGCAAATCATTTTAGAATGTCTGGGCGGGATTCGGCAGCGGGAACAGCAGCGGAGTGAGGAACTCATCATGTAAAACAAAATGCGGATGAATATGCAAAACATGTCAAAAAGACATATTGGTACATCGCACCGCAGACCTCCTGTGAGAGGAGTGGATGCTGTTCTGTTGTTCACAGCAGTGTTAGAAGTTAGATGGTATGCTAATGCTTCAAGCTAATGCCCATTGTCACCAATCAGCTAGGATTATTTAGGTTTAATTGGGGAACTCGCTGGGGGACACCCTCAGAACAAACCAAGGGCCCTGGTGTTATTGAGCGTGTCTTGAGTGACGTTGGTGTTGCGTGAAAATGACTGTTGGAGCCCTGTGACATCGTTTAACACCGTCAGACACTAACACTTAGGTTAGCGCAACAAATGAGACGTAATGAAGACTTTAGCATTAAAGGTTTTCAATTGCAGCAGCGTCAGACAGAGGTCTTTGAGCTTTGTGATGGACGGTAATTGGGAGCGGAGTTTGAGTTATCACCAGGTAGTAGTTGCTTTATTGCACCATAAATTCACCAGTGTGCGGACGCTGCATATGGTCTGTACTTAAATACTGATTAAATTGAGGGATCATTACCATAGACGACTGTAGAAACTCCTGAGGAACAAATTGGACACTTAATGATGAGATCATATAGAATGCTCGGTTGAGAGGCAGTGAAACGGAGGAAATACATCCTGTAGAACAGTCACGTAGCATAGAGAGGCTATGTTTACATTACAGTGGGTCCAAATACTCTTACATGGATTGTACTCATCATCTGGTCTCCTTCGCCACGGTAACCGTCACAGTCGGTAACCTTCACAGTCGGTAACCTTCACAGTCGGTAACCGCTGATCTGAGAAGGCAGGCGTTAAACATCCCATAATGAAATGCAGCGTCACACATTCACTCAACGGTAACACATCTAATCTCAGGCCACACACATAAAACCTGCAGGTCACATGATCATATGATACACTGACAGAACCGACCAATCACCCCTGTCGACATACAAATGAATGGATATGGAACGGATGTGGGTCTCTTCATTGTCAATCTCGTAGAGGAAGCCAATCACAGCCTTCCCACTGGGCATAGAGGTCAGTTCAATGTCTAGTTTTGATTTACATTCGGTTGAGTTGTCAACGTGAATTCAACAACAAAAAATGTTGTTGTTCAAATGATGTGGAAACAACGTGGATTCAACCAGTTTTCGCCCACTGGGTTCCCTCTAATCAGTTAAAGATTTTTTCCTGACATTGCTGAGTTCTACTGCATCATCATTTGACAGACAGACATTTCAGTGTTATGCATTATCTTCTCCTATATCTATGAATAAATATACATAATATTGCTGTGTTGGAAGATACTGCCACAGGGAGCAGTGTGGTCTTTGATAAGTGAGTATTGGTTTAGTCCTGGTTAAATATAGCCAAGGTAGACAGGTAACCACAAACAAAGCTAAGTTGCCAACAGCAGGCATCTAATGTTATCTAAACTTGGCCGTTTACATATCAAAGAGCCTTGATTGATGTGTCTATGAGGAAGTGTATGTGACTGTAAAAGGGTATATTCATGTTATGCATAAGTGTCTGTAGAGCACGACCTTGGGGAGTTCATGAGTTCATGACAGGTCAACAGTTCAAAGGTCAAAAGTCAAGAACATGGGGCAGGGGATGAAGGGTCAGGGCTCCGAGTCTCTTGGTTCTCGATTTGTGTTCCAATCTGTATAGCTCCTAAAGAAACAAAATCAGAGGAGAAGACAACAAGCTGCAAGGCCGGTTTTGGTTTTGCTTTAGTCTCACCAGGACGCCCGCACTGCTGCCTCTTTTTCGCCTGCGTTTCCCCTTGGGTAGCCCGAAGATTGGGTCGGAGGTACATAAAAATCCGAGGGCAGATGAGTCGTAGTCGAAGCCGGAATTGAGGTTAGTAACTGCCGATCTGATGTTCAAAGGTTCTTGTCGATCATAAGAAATTATAGAGGATACAGTCCCCACTCCCCAAGGTTGAAAAACCATATTAGGGGTTATATAGTCACCAACAATACAGTATAGAGAATATAGTGTCAGATGATGTACTGTGAGAACTGCCTATAGAAAGGCTGTTGTTTCCCCGTGACATCATACATTCATGATTTAGTTTTTGATGAGATTTTCCCCTCTGATAGAGATGAGGCAGAGACAATGTTACACCAGCCCTACTGGAGATGGAGAGAGAACTCTTGATCACCGCAGTGAATGTGCTGAAGCTGGTAATGTGTGGGTGAAGCTAGTTGGGGATGTTTCTGCTTGTGTATGTGTATGTATTTTATACACTCTGTGTGCCACAAATTGTGTTCCTATGTCTGTGCACCCAATAACATCCATATGAAAGGGTTCTATTTGGTTAGGACTTTGCACAGTAGTGTCTTTTCTATGTTTCTATACTGTGTATTTGGTTCTACTTTTTAGATATGACAAAACAAGGATCCAGCACCCAACCATATGAAAAACAATTTGTAAGCGAACACATTGTCTGATCTACATTTATTCCCCTGCTGCCCTAGGAGCCATACCTACAGGTCCTTTTAAGGTAATCCAAGGTCATTCCAAGTTCACTGCAGCAGCAGTAGGTGTGGTCCAGTTCCCACCTAGCTCCAGGGCACTGCTGGACACGGCACCCACCAGGGAGATTACCAAGTCCAGACGAGGGATCAGCACGGCAAAGGAGACTGGAGAGAGAGAGGGTAGGGCAGAGGGAGAGAAGTAGAGAGGTGATAAAGGAATCCTTAGGGTGGGAGACAATAAAGAGGGGAGGGGGAGGGTGAAGTGAGAGAGGAGATAAGAAAAGGAAGGGAAAAGGATGGAGTGGGGGGTTATAGAGTGCGGAGAGATAGGGAGCGAAGTACGGAGGTCATCAAACAGAGCATGGAAACAGATGTCTAGAGACAAATTAATCAAGCTGCCACACATGCATACCACAGCACAGATACTTCCCATATAATATACAGTTGAGGTCGGAAGTTTACATACATTTAGGTTGGAGCTAAAAATGCCAATATCGGTATCGGCCCGATGTCTAGTTTAACGCCGATGTGCAAAACCGATGTCAAAGCTGATGTGCATACCTATAGTTGAAGTCGGAATTTTACATACACTTAGGCTTGAGTCATTAAACTTGTTTTACAACTCCTTCACAGATGTCTTGTTAACAAACTATAGTTTTGGCAAGTCGGTTAGGACATCTACTTTGTGCATGACACAATAAATTTTTCCTACAATTGTTTACAGACAGATTATTTCACCTAAATTCATTGTATCACAATTCCAGTGGGTTAAAAGTTTACATACACTAAGTTGACTGTGCCTTTAAACAGCTTGGATTCCAGAAAATGATGTTAAAAAAAATGATGTTATGGCTTTAGAAGTTTCTGATAGGCTAATTGACATAATTTGAGTCAATTGCAGGTGTACCTGTGGATGTATTTCAAGGCCCACCTTCAAACTCAGTGCCTCTTTGCTTGACATCATGGGAAAATCAAACGAAATCAGCCAAGACCTCAGAAAAAAAACTGTAGACCTCCACAAGTCTGGTTCATCCTTGGGAGCAACTTGCAAACGCCTGAAGGTACCACATTCGTCTGTACAAACAATAGTACGCATGTATAAACACCATGAGACCACGCAGCCGTCATACTGCTCAGGAAGGAGACGCGTTCTGTCTCTTAGAGATGAACGTGCTTTGGTGTGAAAAGTGCAAATCAATCCCAGAACAACAGCAAAGGACTTTGTGAAGATGCTGCAGGAAACACGTACAAAAGTATCTATATCTACAGTAAAACGAGTCCTATATCGAAGTAACCTGAAAGGCCGATCAGCAAGGAAGAAGCCACTGCTCCAAAACCGCCATAAAAAAGCCAGACTACGGTTTGCAACTGCACATGGGGACAAAGATCATACTTTTTTGAAGAAATGTCCTCTGGTCTGATGAAACAAAAACAGAACTGTTTGGCCATAATGACCATTGTTATGTTTGGAGGAAAAAGGGGAAGGTTTACAAGCCGAAGAACATTATGTGTGGGGGTGCGTTGCTGCAAGAGGGACTGGTGCACTTCACAAAATAGATGGCATCATGAGGCAGGAAAATGATGTAGCTATATTGAAGTAACATGTCAAGACATCAGTCAGGGAGTTAAAGCTTGGTCGCAAATGAGTCTTCCAAATGGACAACGACCCCAAACATACTTCCAAAGTTGTGGCAAAATGGCTTAAGGACAACAAAGTCAAGGTATTGGAGTGGCCATCACAAAGCCCTGACCTCTATCCCATAGAAAAGTTGTTGGCAGAACTGAAAAAGCGTGTGCGAGCAAAGAGGCCTACAAACCTGACTCAGTTACACCAGCTCTGTCAGGAGGAATGGGCCAAAATTCACCCAACTTATTGTGGGAAGCTTGTGGAAGGCTACCCGAAACGTTTGACCCAGGTTAAACAATTTCAAGGCAATGCTACCAAATACTAATTGAGTGTATGTAAACTTCTGACCCACTGGGAATGTGATGAAAGAAATAAAATATGAAATAAATCATTCTCTCTACTATTATTCAGACATTTCACATTCTTAAAATAAAGTGGTGATCCTAACTGACCTAAGACAGGCAAATGTTACTAGGATTAAATGTCAGAATTGTGAAAAACTGAGTTTAAATGTATTTGGCTAAGGTGTATGTAAACTTCTGACTTCATCTACACATGCGTTTCCATGGTGGAGAATCCCAAATCGATCATCACTACAGTATAGGCCATACCAACAATTTACAATAATGCAACGCCTGCAAACCACCTTCCAGATGGAACTGGTTATCATTTAACAATGAGTCACACAACATGAAAGCAGCGGCCGAGATAAAGTTCTGGGCCCTTAGAGGCCCCCACAGACACACTGAAAATCCAACCGCAGACTGCAGTACCCTAAACCTTTGATATGTAAACTTCCCTTTTAAGTTGGCCTAATTTCCCTTTTCCAGGGGCCAGTTGAGGGGAGGTGAGTACGGGAGGAGAGTGTACAGGAGGTAACTGTGAACATGGCGGATAGCAGTTAGAGAAAAATACAGAGAGAAAGAGAGAGGGAGAGAGAGAGACAGAGAGGGGGAGGCAAAAAGGAGAATGGCAGGTAGAGAGGAGTGCAGGATTAAAGTTCAGAGGCTTAAAAGGGGCACATACACGCGGTACGCTCATCTAGTAATACCCAGGTTCTGGGGACCGTACATGGTCATTGAGACACCAACAACAGCAACCGAGAAATCTAATGTAACCGAATAGTCTCATCCAGCTCTCTCACCTCACATACATTTCCACAGAAGAGAGTCTCTGGAGAGACATGTTAACATGTTTGATCTCAGATCCACACAGCAGGAGCAGAGGTAGCACTTACACACAAACATCTCTCAGACTAAACACAGACACTCAACAAAAAACTAAAATGGCTTCTTCCCCTCAGAGGATCCCACCCCAAAATCTGTCACGACTATAGTTACATTTCATCAAATCATTCATTATTTACCTCAGAGCAGGACATCAAATGGCAACTTACTATTATAACATCACATGAATAACTGACCAATCATAGTCTATCACTGTCTGTTATGAGTCATTTCTAGCCTAGTAGTTGAAAGCGTCGGGCCAGTAACCGAAAGGTCGCTGGTTCGAATCCCTGAGCCGTCTAGGAGAAAAATCTGCCCTAACCCTAATTGTTCCTGTAAGTCGCTCCAGAGAAGAGCATCTGCTAAATGACTAAAATGTTTAAAAAATATATATCTCCACCCAAAATTCAGCCTGTCAGTCAGAAAGACATGCATTCACCTAGTAAAGTGGTTATCTTTTCAAATGCAAATCGCTTTAGTGTGACATTATAAAAGGAAATGGATTTGGTTTGGTTTCACAAAAGCCCATCCACCCTCAAAAATTAAATGTTTTTTTATGTTATGTGACTCCTATTGATATGGTTTTTGGAGCAAAAATGCAATTCTTCCATCATTTCATTGCATGTATGTCTCACTGAATGCATTCATCTCATTGCAACATTTCATTGCCTTCAATTGAAATCAGTTGAGAGAATGAGAGAATAAAAAGCATCTGAAAGGGAGCCTGCTGTGAATATCAATGAGATAAACATGACAGTGATGCTTCACCTCAGGTGACTACCCAGGTATTTCACTAGAAACTCAAAAACTAAATCTATTGCAGAGCCCTCAGAAGTTGTGTGTGTGTGTGCATGTGTGTGCATGTGTGTGCATGTGTGTATGTACAGGGCGAGACAGCAGAACAAGTCGAAAACATGATACTATAAATATGATGGAACATAACATGATATGAGCCTTGACCACATACATCCATTAGTCCTGAATTAACATGTGAGGTTGCAGCTGCTCCTCCAGCCCCCCCCCCCCCCCCCCCCTGTAAAGACCTGTCTAATGTGCTATTACTCCTATTAACTAGTTACATTGAGCCAGATTCCATATTCAACCAACACAGCCCTGCCCAATGCCCTTCACGTGTTCATGGATTACTGTGTGAGGAAGGGAGTGTGTGTGTGTTATGTTGTGTTCAGTACAGACACAACATACACACACTCTCCAGTGACACACACTCCCTCAAAGTCCTCATAGGGATCACAGTCTGGATAGAGCAGAGGGAGTTGACAGTCCAATGTCTCTACTGTATGTAATGTAGTCCAGGAAACTAGTGGTCACAGAAGAATGTCATTATATATAGCACCTTTGAGAGGGTGCAAAATGGAAAGATAGTAAGCTAGAGAGGTAATGTCTCTGTCTGTCATCGGTCTTGGTAATTGTATGACCTTTACCTAGAGTTGGGGGTCAATTTAAATTCAAAATGTTCCTCATTGAAAAGCATTGAAGATCGTTTTTAAAGTTTTTTTTATTTGGCATTTTATATGATTATACAGATAACAGACAGAACAGAACACACGGATCCCCTACCAAATCAAACCCACCCCAATCCCCATGCTCTAACAGAACACACACGGATCCCCTATCAAATCAAATCAAACCCACCCCAACCCCCATGCTCTAACAGAACACACACAGATCCCCTACCAAATCAAACCCACCCCAATCCCCATGCTCTAACAGAACACACACAGATCCCCTACCAAATCAAACCCACCCCAGTCCCCCCTGCTCTAACAGAACACACACGGATCCCATATCAAATCAAACCTACCCCCCCATGCTCTAACAGAACACACACGGATCCCAAATCAAATCAAACTCACCCCCCCATGCTCTAACAGAACACACACGGATCCCCAACCAAATCAAATCAAACTCACCCCCCCATGCTCTAACAGAACACACACGGATCCCCAACCAAATCAAATCAAACTCACCCCCCCATGCTCTAACAGAACACACACGGATCCCCAACCAAATCAAATCAAACTCACCCCCCCATGCTCTAACAGAACACACACGGATCCCAAATCAAATCAAATCAAACTCACCCCCCCATGCTCTAACAGAACACACACGGATCCCAAATCAAATCAAATCAAACTCACGCCCTCCCCCCATGCTCTAACACGGCTATTCCCAAACTGGGGGATGCGTAATGCCGTCGGGGGTACGCCAAATAAAAATGACATGAAACCTTCATTCTTGCGCAGACATTCAGAAACAAAACATGCCAATTTGAAAAATAAGCCAAGGAAGTTTTGAGTGAGAATTAAGGTGACTTTCGAGTAGTAAGACGTGTATAAAAGCAACAGATACCATTAATAAGAAGGGGCTAGATGCGTCTTATATGGTGAGCTACCGATTGGCTAGGACAGGCAAGCCCCATACTATTGTGGAGGACTTCTTTCTGCTGCCGTGGATATGGCTGGGACAATGCCGGGGGAAAAGGCCCCAAAAAATATACAGACAATGCCTTCATCAAACAACACTGTTTCACGACGCATCAGTGACATGGCAGGAGATGTTTTGAAACAATTACTGCGTCATATACCAGCCAGTGAATTATATGCGTTACAGCTGGATGAGTCAACAGACGTGGCGGGCCTTGCACAGCTTCTGGTATATGTCTACTACGTTTATGGGGGGTCAATGAAGGAAGACATTCTCTTCTGTAAACCATGGAAACAAGGACAACAGGAGAATGTTTTTTAAGTACTGGACAGCTTTGTGACATCAAATGGACTTCGGTGGTATGGTTGAAAAATTGCAAGACTATGTTAAAATGCTTTTATAGCATAAAATGGTTGTTTTATGCAACAGAATAGAGTATTCTGTTAACTATTGTGTGTGTGTTCTACTGAGGATGGGCCTCTGGGAGAAAACACTGACAGGAGATTTACCATGTCTTTTGGGTGATAAAACCTAATGAGCATTCCAGAGCATGAGTTAATGTTTCTGTTCTATACCGTACCAGGGAGAGATGGTTCCAGTTTGGAGTCAGAGGGACTGACACTGGTCTCTATACAATGAAAACTGTTGACACAGCAGATACTGTCTGCTATGTATTATAGGTATCTTTCATACAAATCTTAACCGTGTGACCCATTCCATGTATCTGTTGTTCGTCATGTAGGTTGAAAGGGGTGTATCTTGGCTATAAAAGACCTTTGAACTTCTGTCTCGGGGCTCTCAACGAATCATTTGACCATGAATCGTCGACCAGACATGACCAGCCATCATTATCGTAGAGCAGTCAATGGATTGACTTTATATGTGTGTGTTGTATTGACCTGCTCCATTATTAATAAGTGATTAAAGATGTAGTTTAAGTATAATTCTGACTTGTGTGATAAGTTTGTCTCTCCTCATTTGATAGTAAAGAAATGAACCAGCACAGTGGTCAAGACGTCTTGGGAGACATAGTGGAGTGGTAACGCGCGTGCAAGCAGTTGCTCCCGATGCCACTTGGGTACACTGCAGCATCCACGAGAGGCTCTTGCTGCCAAGGGAATGCCTGACAGCTCTAAAGACGTTTTGGACACGACAGTGAAAATGGTTAACTTTGTTAAAGCAAGGCCCCTGAACTCTTGTGTATTTTCTGCATTATGCAATGATATGGACAGCGACCATGTAACACGTTTACAACATACAGAAGTGCGTTGGTTATCAAGGGGCAAAGTACAGTTTTTTTTTAAATTGAGAGACGAGCTTAAAGTTTTCTTTACTGTCCATAATTTTCACTTGCATGATGACGAGTTTCTCACACGACTGGCCTATCTGGGTGATGTTTTTTCTCACCTGAATGATCTGAATCTAGGATTACAGGGACTCTCCGAAACTATATTCAATATGCAGGACAAAATTGAGGCTATGATTAAGACGTTGGAGCTCTTCTCTGTCTGCATTAACAAGGACAACACACAGGTCTTTCCATTATTGTATGATTTTTTGTGTGCAAATGAACTCAAGCTTACGGACAATGTCAAATGTGATATAGCGAAGCACCTAAGCGAGATGGGTGTGCAATTACGCAGGCACTTTCATGCCCTGCCTCCAGTCCACTTACCGATATCTGAACAAGAGAGCCTCATCGAAATTGCAACAAGCGGTTGTGTGAAAATTGAATTTAATCAGAAGCCACTGCCAGATTTCTGGATAAGGCTGCGCTCAGAGAATCCTGCCTTGGCAAATTGCACTGTTAAGACACTGATGCCCTTTGCAACCACGTACCTATGTGAGAGTGGATTCTCGGCCCTCACTAGCATGAAAACTAAATATAGCCACAGACTGTGTGTGGAAAATGATTGAAGACAGACTCTCTCCAATACAATCCAACATTGCAGAGTTATGTGCATCCTTTCAAGCACACCCTTCTCATTAACCTGTGTTGAGTTATTCACATTTTTTGTGGAACAAATATGGTTTTATATGTAAGATGGCTAAATAAAGAGTCAAATGATTGATTATTGATATTTGTGCCCTCGTCCTATAAGAGCTCTTTGTCACTTCCCACGAGCCTGGTTGTGACAAAAACTCACACTCATTCTTATGTTTAATAAATGTATCGTATAGTGTGTGTGTGGCAGGCTTACAATGATGGCTAAAAACAAACATTTGAGAGTGCGCTGACCCTGGTGCTAGAGGGGGTAAGCAGCTGGAGGTTGAATGTTTGAAGCAGTACGGGACTATAAAAAGTTTGGGAACCACTGCTCTAACAGAACACACATGGATCCCCTACCAAATCAAACCCACCCCAACCCCCCCCATGCTCTAACAGGTACCCACCCCAAAACCAGACTTAAAGCAGGCATGATATACAATGAGCTATATAATAAAATAAAACATTTAAAAAAATAGTAATAATACAAAAGATATCATAAAACAAAAAGTATTAGTAAATAGTACAAATAATCATACAAATTCTAATTTGGGTTGGTTTATGGAGTTGTGAAATTAGCTGGATCCATGTCTTAGGATAGGTTGCCAGATATTATAAAATGTAATTGCAGATCCCCTAACGGAGTAGCGTATTTTCTCTAGCTTGAGATGTTGCATAACTTCCTTTATCCAATGGTTAAAAGTAGGAGGAAACCGATCCTTCCGCTTAACCAGTAGAAGACGTCTAGCTACAAGAGTAATACATGCTAGCATGTTGCCCATAGAACTGTTTAGAGGGGCATCCTGTGGTGCCACTCTATAGAACTGTTTAGAGGGGCCTTCTGTGGCGCCACTCTATAGAACTGGTTAGATGGGCCTCCTGTGGTGTCACTCTATAGAACTGTTTAGAGGGGCCTTCTGTGGCGCCACTCTATAGAACTGGTTAGATGGGCCTCCTGTGGTGTCACTCCGAATGATGTAATAAAGGCTGAAGGTTCTATAGGTCTCTCCAGTATCTTAGAAAATGTCTCAAAAATTGATATCCAGAAATATGTCCAATTCGGGCATGTCTAAAACGTGTAATAAAGTAGCAGGAGCCTGCTTACATCGTTCACAAGTAGAATCTATTTCTGGTCTAATCTTAGATTATTTGTCCTTTGACCAATGCAGCCAATTAACTATTAATTAATTTAAATTGAATTACAGCATGTCTTAGACATAGAGATGAAGAATGTATTCTCTGAAGCATACTCTGCCAAGTTTCTGGAATCTAGGAATATTGAACTATTATACTAACTGTTCAAAAGATGCAAAATACATATCAGTGTACAAGTTGTTCAGTGAGGAGATCCCTTTTCCAGACCAGAAATAAAACACCCGGTCTAATAATGATGGAGAAAATGTATGGTTCTTTAATAAAGGGGCAGAAGTAAAAAATTCACTGAGACCAAACGATCGCCTGAACTGTTTCCCAATTGTTAGAGAATGTTTCACAATAGGGTTTTTAGTGTATTTGGAAACAGGCTCAGCTAATGCAAGTTTAGAACAGAGCTAAGGAGGTGAGGCCACAGGATAAGATCTCCAAGGTCAACCATTTCTGGCCTGTAAAATCAGGGATTTCTGTCATCTAATATAGAACGATTCTTATATTAGCTGCCCAGTAATAATATTGAACGTTTGAAAGTGCTAGACCAACCTGGGGGTGAGATCTCTGCAATACTCTCACGTATCCAAGGGGTTTTCTTGTTCCAGATAAAAGCAGATATCGGTTTATCTATGGAGTTCAAAAATTATTTTGTCAGAAAGATAGGAATATATTGAAATAAGTATAAAAACTTAAGTAATACATTCATTTTAACAGTGTTAATTGTTGGATGGTGCAATTGTTGAGAAAGTGAGCTTATGGTTGTGTGGGGGTAAGGGTTGAGTGTGTGTGGGTGTATGTGTATCCCACAACTGTTGCGAAGGAGTAAAAGATGTTAGGGACAATAGAGGATGATCCACAGCTATATATATAATACAAATCGAGGTGAGGGCAATGGAAATGCATTTCGCAGTTGATCTACTTCAATTCGGTAAATTGCACTGTGTGCTCTTTTCAAAGGATGGATCCCAGTCGGTTCAGGGCTATGGGATACAGGGGGTCGAGGGTGGTCTGCCGGGCATTGGGATGACAACCCAACTCGGGATGAGGAGGGCTTTTAGCGGGTGGAATAGTAGGGACCAATTGGAGGTTTACTTAGTAGAAATGCAAATATCATGGTACAGCTATATAGACACTCAATCATCATGTTACTTTTTAATGGTACGTTTACAAACATATATTTTGATAAAAATAATTTAAAGTTGTGTCTCATTATGGTAAGTGGTGAAATAAGTATAGCCAGTTCCAATTGTAATTGCCTAGCAGATAATAAGAAAAGACAATCAGTATTTACCTGGCTAAAAAAGAAGGAATATAATATTTATTGTTTACAGGAAACCCATTCAACAGTTTTAGATGAAGTTTTGTGGAAAAAGAACTGGGGGGGAGAAATATATTTCTCCCATGGGCAAAGAAATTCAAAAGGGGTGATGGTTTTAATTAACAATACTTTTGATCCAAATGTGCAAATTGTCCAAACAGATCCTCAAGGTAGATGGATTATTTTAAATATGTTATTGGACAATAAACAGATATGGCTTATTAACCTATACGGTCCGAATAATGATGATCCAAGCTTCTTTGAAAATATATATAAGAATTTATCAAATCTACAAGCAACAATAGACTCTATTATTATGGTGGGAGATTTTAATACGGTCTTAAATACCTCTATGGACCGGAAAGGAAATCACACTACAAACTATCACCCTCAGGCACTTAATAAGGAAATCATGAATGTCATGGATATATTGGAATTAGTGGATATATGGAGACTTAAATACCCTGACCTAGTGAGATATACATGGCGGAGGCTTTATCAAGCTAGTCTTCTTGACTACTTTCTTATTTCATTCTCTCTGGCACCAAAAGTTTAAAAAAGTGTTGATAAGGGACAAAATGCGGTCGGATCATCACATAATTGGCATATATATTACTCTTACAGAATTTCCACGTGGGCGAGGATATTGGAAATTTAATCAAAGCCTACTAGATGACAAATTGTTTAGAACTAGGACATAAGAATTTATCACTGACTTTTTCAGACATAACATAGGTACAGCAGATCCCCGTATTGCAATGCAAGTCAGTACTTATCTATAAAACAAAAGCAATTTAGATCAAAAGAGTCCATATTAACAAAGGGAATTGAAGGACTAACAGTACAGTTAGATAGCAATAAAAACGGTACCATAGAGGCACAGAATAAGTTAGAGGAAAAAGAAATGGAGGCACTTATTCAAGAAAGATCCAGTGTAATATATTATAAAAAATAAAGCGAACTGGATGGAAATGGGGAAAAATGCACCAAATTCTTTTTCAATCTTCAATATAGAAATGCTACCAATTTTTTTTAATTAAAACTTGTTACAAATGATGGAGTCACGCATGATTCACCAAATTATATTTTGAAAGAGGAAGTAAAGTACTTTAAGAATATGTTTTCGTTTCAGGCTCCTCCATCTCCACTAACTGAAACTAATTGTATGGATTTTTTGTTTTTAATTAACATCTGTACAGAAAGACTCATGTGAAGGCCAAATTACAGAGGAGGAACTGCTTGATGCAATTGGGGCCTTTAAGGATGGGAAAACTCCAGAGCTGGATGGCATACCAGTGGAAGTATACAAAACTTTTTGATATACTCAAAGGACCATTATTAGCTTGTTTTAACCACTCCTATATAAATGGTAGATTATCAGACACGCAACAAGAAGGTCTGATATCATTATTACTGAAACAAGACCCAAGTGGTATATATAAAGATCCAGTCCATTAAAAAAATTGGAGACCTCTTACACTTCAGTGTTGTGATGCAAAAATCCTAGAAAAATGCTTGGCACATAGAATTTAAAAAGTATTGTCAGATATTATTCATCCTAATCAGACAGGTTTTTTACATGGACGATACATTGGAGATAATATAAGACAAGTGCTGGAAACACTAGAACACTATGAAATATCGGGGACACCAGGCCTGGTTTTCATAGCTGATTTTGAAAAGGCTTTTGATAAAGTACGACTGGAGTTTATATATAAATGCCTAGAATATTTCAATTTTGGGGAATCTCTTATAAAATGGGTTAAAGTTATGTATAGTAACCCTAGGTGTAAAATAGTAAATAATGGCTACATCTCAGAAAGTTTTTAACTATCTAGAGGAGTAAAACAAGGTTGTCCACTATCGGCATATCTATTTATTATTGCCATCGAAATGTTAGCTGTTAAGATTAGATCAAACAATAATATTAAATGATTAGAAATCCGTGGCTTAAAAACTAAGGTGTCATCGTACGCTGATGATTCATGTTTTCTTTTAAAACCACATTTAGAGTCTCTCCACGGCCTCTTAGAGGATCTAGATACTTTTGCTATCCTCTCTGGATTAAAACCAAATTATGATAAATGTACCATATTACGTATTGGATCACAAAAAAATGCACATTTTACATTACCATGTAGTTTACCAATTAAATGGTCTGACGGAGATATGGACATATTCGGTATACAAATCCCAAAAGAAAGAAATTATCTCACTCCAATACATTTTTATAGAAAATTAGCAAAAATAGATAAGATCTTGCTACCATGGAAAGGAAAATACCTGTTTATTTGTGGAAAAATCACCCTGATTAACTCTTTAGTCATATCACAGTTTACCTATTTGCTTATGGTTTTGCCTACACCTAGTGACCTGCTTTTTAAATTATATGAACAAAAAATATTCCTTTTATTTGGAACGGCAAGCCAGATAAAATTAAAAGGGCCTATTTATATAACAAATATGAATTCGGAGGGCAGAAATTATTAAATATTAAAGCATTAGACCTCTCACTAAAGGCATCAGTCATACAAAAGTTATACTTAAATCCAAAATGGTTCTCTAGTAAATTGGTACGAATGTCTCATCCTATGTTCAAGAAGGGCCTTTTTCCCTTTATTCAGATTACACCTGCTCACTTTCGGTTGTTTGAAAAGGAAATAATCTCCAAAATATCTTTATTTTTTTAACAAGCCTTAGAAAGTTGGTTGCAATTTCAGTTTAATCCACCTGAAAGGACGGATATTATGGTTAAATTCAAATATAGTAATTGATAAAAAAAACTGTATTTATCGAAGAAATGTTTTAAAAAGGTATCATTTTAGTGAATGATATCATAAATAGGACTGGTGGAGTTATGTCGTCACACATGCAGCTAACACAGACATATGGAAATGTCTGCTCTACCCAAAATTACAACCAATTAATTGCAGCATTACCACAAAAATGGAAGAGGCAAGCAGAAGGGGAAACAAGTAAGGAACTTGTATGTCGGCCCTGTATTAAAGAACATAAATGGATGAAGAAAAGTGTGATAAATAAAAACAAATACCAATTTCATTTAAGGACCAAAAAAATGACAGCTGTGCCATATAAATTGCAAAATAGTTGGGAAGAGATTTTCGATGCACCCATTCCATGGCACAGGGTTTATGAATTGATATGCAAAACAACGCCGGATTCACAACTTTGAATTTTTCAATTTAAATTACTATACAAAATTCTTGCAACTAATAGAATGTTATATATATGGGGGATAGAATCTTCCCAGCTCTGCAGATTCTGCTGTGAGGAGGCAGAGTCATTAGATCATTTATTTTGGTATTGTCCATATGTAGCTCGTTTTTGGTCACAGGTCCAGGAATGGCTGAAGAATTGCAACATTTGCCTAGAACTAATGCTACAGATAGCAATACTGGGGGATTTGAAAAGCCATAGTCAATCAATCAATAATATAATAATTATTTTAGCAAAAATGTTTATTTTTTATTTACAATCTGTAGAAGCTATGAGAATAGGAAGGTTCAATTCTTTTGTGAAGCATCACAGCACAGTTGAAAAATATACGGCAAATAGAAATCCGAAATGGATGATGTTGAGAGATAGATGAGTGGGGTTGAATGGAGCTGAAGGGTGGGACTAATAACAAGATAAACAATGTAAAGCATACGGGATCTGTAAAGTGTATATAGGTTCGAAACTTTTGTGAAATAGCACAGTTACAAATAGAAATCAAACTGGATGGACATCAGAAATAGAGGAAGGACTAAGAACAAACAAGAGAGAACTATTGTAAAGTAGACTGTGTCTGTAAAATGTGTATAAGATGTGTAAATTGAAGGTAAAAGCAGAAGTGTTTATTAGTTTACTCCTATTGGGGGATCGGTGGTAGGGTTTGTGGGGAATAATAATAAAGGTATATTCTTTTAAAAAGTATGTATGTCTATATAGGTATGTGTATGTATATATGTGTATATGTATGCATACGTGTATGGATATATATATTTACCCAAAAAATACGGGGGATTGGAAATGATGCAGACAATTACATTGGAAGCAACATTCTTTACGCAATATTAAGCTGATCCACCCCTTTAGAGGATTTTTTTATTTTTAAAACAGTGTTAATTCTACTGCCCAAAGAAAGAGAACGTAAATCCCAGCGTTCAAGATCCTGTTTCAGGCAGAGTGTCAGGGGAGGGAAATTGGCTTTATAGAGATCTTTGAAATAGTGTGTGACCCAAATATTTCAATTTCTGTGTTGTACTCTGAAGGGCACATGACTAAAATAAGTTTACACTGCAGCAGGATTATTAGGTATCAATTCACTTTTTTGTAGATTTACCTTCTACCCGGATATATTACCAAATATCTTTAGTAGAACCTGGATCTCGGGAAGAGCAGTTGAAGGTCTGCTCCCACTTGAAGAACTCGAGCTCCTCGTCTTGGGCCTTGTGTTTTCTTTTTTGTCAGTGACTCCGCTAAACTCAAACTTTTGCAGGTTGTGCACCATTTATGCATTAAAACAAAAATAGTAAAGCACGTCAATAAAAGGCATTGTTTCCTAGTTATTTTTGGGTCAAAGAGCAAAGAAAGTATTAAATAAATGCAATTTCAGCAGGAGCTCGGAAAAACGTGACCTGCTCTATGTTCCTGACCTTATTTCCTTTGTTAAGTCTTTGTTTAGTTGGTCAGGACGAGAGCTGGGTGGGTATATTCTATGTTTTGTGTTTCATTGGTTTAGGTGTGTCTTATTGGCCTGATATGGTTCTCAATCAGAGGCAGGTGTTTTACGTTGTCTCTGATTGGGAACCATATTAAGGTAGGCTGTTTTCACTGTTTGTTTGTGGGTGATTGTTCCTGTTCGTGCGCTCATTGTTTTTTCTATGTTCACATGTTCAGGACTGTAGCGTCGTTGGTTTCGTTCTGTTTATTGTTTTGTTCGTATTGAAGAGTATTCAAATAAATATGGATACATACCACGCTGCGATTTGGTCCTCCTCTCTTCCACATTACGACGATCGTTACACTCTATGGCTTGCTCACTAGCTCCCCCAGGAATTGGAATTTCTGTATACTTACCTACAGTCTAAAGTGGTGATTGCTATCTCATTCTTATCATAGTGTGAAAGCCAAAGTTGAACCAGACACATTCATTACGTTGTATTTGAAGAGATTTCCAAAGAACAAAGCATGAAGGAAGTGATTTGGAGTTCAGAGACTCTGTGTGAGCCAGGGGGGTGTCTGTCGGACCGACAGAACAGCAAACACAACTGGCAAACTCTCAAATATTATTTGAAACACTGGGCAGTTTGATCGATAGCAATCTCTCTGTGTGTGTGGTGGGGGGGTGGGGGGCTGTGGTATTGAAACAGTGACCTGTGCAGAGCTCATACTGGGGCCTGTACTCTGTCTCCTGCGGTGCCATCGCTCCAATCACAGGACAGCAGTGTCCCCGGCTCTGGGCCAAACTATACCAGGAGGGTTTGGGTTAGGCTCCAGCCCAGACCGCACTGGGAGGCAGACAGACAGACAGCAGAGGTGATAAATACTAATGTCTAGATTTCAAACTTATTTTTTTTATAAAGCAACTCTCTTGTTCATTTTGTTCTCATGTCCATCTAACTTGGGCCCACGTTTATCAAGATGGCCGTCCTTGAAGTGTGAGAGGAACATTTCGGTGAGAGATTATGTGTCAGACCACAGCAAACTTCTATTTTAATAATTAAGAATTGAGAATTTTGACTTCCTCTCCAAATTTCTCCAATCACTCTCTCTGCCACTATTCTGTCAAGACCCCCTCTCCTTCTCTCCCACCATCATCTTTTCCTAATCCATCCCACCTTTAATTTCTCATCGAGTATTGCTTCTGACCCTTTAAGCTCTCGCTCTTCTACAACACTCCCCTCCTCCCATTTCCCCTGTGTTATATACTATTTTCTCCCTCCAGGCCCCAAATCATCCTCTCATTCTTTCCATCTCTTACTCTCTCACATAGTTTCCTTCACCTCCATCTCTCATTTCCAATTATCTCTCGCTCCATCTTTTTCTCATCTCCTTTCTCCCTTCTCGTTCACACTAACGCATGGTGTCGTGGCCAAGCTTTTCATTTATCTATCTTTCAGCGTACTAACAACTTGCTCTTCTGGACAGAACCTCCATCAAACGTGCACATTAAAGATCAAGGCCTAATCTCCTTCAACCGCATGTGAAACCTCTGCATCTACAGCAGGCCACTTTAAACCTGCAGGCCTACTGAACGGAAATGTAACCTCTTATCCCAGCACTGCATACCGCACTGTAACAACCAACCTCTTATCCCAGCACTGCATAGCGCACTGTAACAACCAACCTCTTATCCCAGCACTGCATAGCGCACTGTAACAACCAACCTCTTATCCCAGCACTGCATACTGTACTGTAACAACCAACCTCTTATCCCAGCACTGCATACTGTACTGTAACAACCAACCTCTTATCCCAGCACTGCATACTGTACTGTAACAACCAACCTCTTATCCCAGCACTGTATACTGTACTGTAACAACCAACCTCTTATCCCAGCACTGCATACTGTACTGTAACAACCAACCTCTTATCCCAGCACTGCATACTGTACTGTAACAACCAACCTCTTATCCCAGCACTGCATACTGTACTGTAACAACCAACCTCTTATCCCAGCACTGTATACTGTACTGTAACAACCAACCTCTTATCCCAGCAGTGCATACTGTACTGTAACAACCAACCTCTTATCCCAGCACTGCATACTGTACTGTAACAACCAACCTCTTATCCCAGCACTGTATACTGTACCGTAACAACCAACCTCTTATCCCAGCACTGCATACTGTTCTGTAACAACTAACCTCTTATCCCAGCACTGTATACTGTACTGTAACAACCAACCTCTTATCCCAGCACTGTATACTGTACTGTAACAACCGACCTCTTATCCCAGCACTGCATACTGTACTGTAACAACCAACCTCTTATCCCAGCACTGTATACTGTACTGTAACAACCAACCTCTTATCCCAGCACTGCATACTGTACTGTAACAACCAACCTCTTATCTCAGCACTGCATAGCGCACTGTAACAACCAACCTCTTATCCCAGCACTGTATACTGTACTGTAACAACCAACCTCTTATCCCAGCACTGTATACTGTAACAACCAACCTCTTATCCCAGCACTGTATACTGTACTGTAACAACCAACCTCTTATCCCAGCACTGTATACTGTACTGTAACAACCAACCTCTTATCCCAGCACTGTATACTGTACTGTAACAACTAACCTCTTATCCCAGCACTGCATACTGTACTGTAACAACCAACCTCTTATCCCAGCACTGTATACTGTAACAACTAACCTCTTATCCCAGCACTGTATACTGTACTGTAACAACCAACCTCTTATCCCAGCACTGCATAGCGCACTGTAACAACCAACCTCTTATCCCAGCACTGCATACTGTTCTGTAGCTCCTGTCTGTAGTGTAGTCCAGAACCCAACACATGTCCTAGCCCTGCATACTGTACAGTAGCCCCTGTCTCTAGTGCAGCCCTGCATACTGTACTGTAGCTCCTGTCTCTAGTGTAGTCCTGAACCCAACACCTGTCCTAGCCCTGCATACTGTACTGTAGCTCCTGTCTCTAGTGTAGTCCTGAACCCAACACCTGTCCTAGCCCTGCATACTGTACTGTAGCTCCTGTCTCTAGTGTAGTCCAGAACCCAACACCTGTCCTAGCCCTGCATACTGTACTGTAGCTCCTGTCTCTAGTGCAGTCCTGCATACTGTACTGTAGCTCCTGTCTCTAGTGTAGTCCTGAACCCAACACCTGTCCTAGCCCTGCATACTGTACTGTAGCTCCTGTCTCTAGTGTAGTCCTGAACCCAACACCTGTCCTAGCCATGCATACTGTACTGTAGCTCCTGTCTCTAGTGTAGTCCAGAACCCAACACCTGTCCTAGCCCTGCATACTGTACTGTAGCTCCTGTCTCTAGTGCAGTCCTGCATACTGTACTGTTGCTCCTGTCTCTAGTGTAGTCTAGAACCCACACCTGTCCTAGCCCTGCATACCAGACTGTAGCTCCTGTCTCTAGTGTAGTCCTGAACCCAGCACCTGTCTTAGCCCTGCATACTGTACTCTACATCCTGTCCCTAATGTAGTTTACAAAGGTTCAATCAGGAAGGCTGGTCTGAATGGATTGTCAATTTTTTAAAATCTAGTAAGCACACTATAATATTTATTTAGAATTTTTATTTCACCTTTATTTAACCAGGTAGGCTAGTTGAGAACAAGTTCTCATTTACAATTGCGACCTGGCCAAGATAGAGCAAAGCCGTTCGACACAAACAACAACACAGAGTTACACATGGAATAAACAAACATACAGTCAATAATACAGTAGAAAGAGTCTATATACAGTGTGTGCAAATGAGGTAAGATAAGGGGGGGTAAGGCAATAAATAAGCCATGGTGGCGAAGTAATTACAATATACCAATTAAAACACTGGAGTGAAAAGATGTGCAGAAGATGAATGTGCAAGTAGAGATAGTGGGGTGCAAAGGAGCAAGATAAATAAATTAATAAATACAGTATTGGGATGAGGTAGTTGGATGGGCTATGTACAGGTGCAGTGATCTGTGAGCTGCTCTGACAGCTTGTGCTTAAAGCTAGGGAGGGAGATATGAGTCTCCAGCTTCAGTGATTTTTGCAGTTCATTCCAGTCATTGGCAGCAGAGAACTGGAAGGAAAGGCGACCAAAGTAGGAATTGGCTTTGGGGGTGACCAGTGAGATATACCTGCTGGAGCACGTGCTACGGGTGGATGCTGCTATGGTGACCAGTGAGCTGAGATAAGGCGGGGCTTTATCTAGCAAAGACTTGTAGATGACCTGGAGCCAGTGGGTTTGGTGACGTGTATGAAGCGATAGACTGCATCCAATTTGTTGAGTAGAGTGTTGGAGGCTATTTTGTAGATGACATCGCCGAAGTCGTGGATCAGTAGGATGGTCAGTTTTACGAGGGTATGTTTGGCAGCATGAGTGAAGGATGTTTTGTTGCAAAATAGGAAGCTGATTCTAGATTTAATTTTGGATTGGTGATGTTTAATGTGAGTCTGGAAGGAGAGTTTACAGTCTGACCAGACACCTAGGTATGTATTTGTAGTTGTCCACATATTCTAAGTCAGAACCGTCCAGAGTAGTGATGCTGAACGGGCGGGCAGGTGCGGGCAGCGATCGGTTGAAGAGCATGCATTTAGTTTTACTTGCATTTAAGAGCAGTTGGAGGCCACGGAAGGAGAGTTGTAAGAGACTGATGCTCGTCTGCAGGTTAGTTAACACAGTGTCCAAAGAAGGGCCAGAAATATACAGAATGGTGTCCTCTGCGTAGAGGTGGATCAGAGAATCGCCAGCAGCAAGAGCAACATCATTGATGTATACAGAGAAGAGAGTCGGCCCAAGAATATAACCCTGTGGCACCCCCATAGAGACTGCCAGAGGTCCGGACAACAGGCCCTCCGATTTGACACACTGAACTCTGTCTGAGAAGTAGCTGGTGAACCAGGCAGGGCAGTCATTTGAGAAACCAAGGCTGTTGAGTCTGCCGATAAGAATGCGATGATTGACAGAGTAGAAAGCCTTGGCCAGGTCGATGAAGACTGCTGCACAGTAATGTATTTTATTGATGGCGGTTATGATATCGTTTAGGACCTTGAGCGTGGCTGCACCCATGACCAGCTCTGAAACCAGATAGCATAGTGTAGAAGGTACGGTGGGATTAGAAATGGTCGGTAATCTGTTTGTTAACTTGGCTTTCGAAGACCTTAGAAACGCAGGGTAGGATAGATATAGATCTGTAGCAGTTTGTGTCTAGAGTGTCTCCCCCTTTGAAGAGGGGGATAATCGCGGCAGCTTTCCAATCTTTGGGATACGAAAGAAAGGTTGAACAGGCTAGTAATAGGGGTTGCAACAATATCGCCAGATCATTTTCGAAAGAGAGGGTCCAGATTGTCTAGCCCGGCTGATTTGTAGGGGTCCAGATTTTGCAGCTCTTTCAGAACATCAGCTATCTGGATTTGGGTAAAGGAGAAGGCTTGGGGAGGCTTGGGTGAGTTGCTGTGGGGGGTGCAGGGTGGTTGACCAGGGTAAGGATAGCTGGGTGGAAAGCATGGCCAGCCGTAGAAAAATTATTGTTGAAATTCTCAATTATAATGGATTTATCAGTGGTGACAATGTTTCCTAGCCTCAGTGCAGTGGGCAGCTGGGAGGAGGTGCTCTTATTCTCCATGAACTTTACAGTGTCCCAGAACTTTTGGAGATTGTGCTACAGGATGCAAATGTCTGTTTGAAAAAGCTAACCTTAGCTTTCCTAACTGCCTGTGTATATTGGTTCATGACTTCCCTGAAAAGTTGCATATCACGGGGGCTATTCGATGCTAATGCAGTACGCCACAGGTTGTTTTTGTGCTGGTCAAGGGCAGTCAGGTCTGGAGTGAACCAAGGGCTATATCTGTTCCTGGTTCTACATTTTTGGAATGGGGCATGCTTATTTAAAATGCTGAGGAAGGCACTTTTAAAGAATAACCAGGCATCCTCTACTGACGGGATGAGGTCAATATCCTTCCAGGATACCCGGGTCAGGTTGATTAGAAAGGCCTGCTCGCTGAAGTATTTTAGGGAGCGTTTGACAGTGATGAGGGGTGGCCGCAGACCCATTACGGATGCAGGCAATGAGGCAGTGATCGCTGAGATCTTGGTTGAAAACAGCAGAGGTGTATTTGGAAGGCAAGTTGGTTAGGATGATATCTATGAGGGTGCTCATGTTTACGGATTTGGGGTTGTACCTGGTTGGTTCATTGATAATTTGTGTGAGATTGAGGGCATCAAGCTTAGATTGTAGGATGGCTGGGGTGTTAAGCATGTCCAGTTTCGGTCACCTAGCAGTACAAGCTCTGAAGATAGATGGGGGGTAATCAATTCACATATGGTGTCCAGGGCACAGCTGCGGGCAGAGGGTGGTCTATAGCAAGTGGCAACGGTGAGAGCCTTGTTTCTGCAAAGGTGTATTTTTAAAAGTAGAAACTCGAATTGTTTGGGTTCAGACCTGGATAGTAAGACAGAACTTTGGCAGTTCTATCTTGTCGGAAAATGTTATAGTTAGGGATGGAAATGTCAGGGTTTTTGGTGGTCTTCCTAAGCCAGGATTCAGACACGGCTAGGACATCCGGGTTGGCAGAGTGTGCTAAAGCAGTGAATAAAACAAACTTAGGGAGGAGGCTTCTAATGTTAACATGCATGAAACCAAGGCTTTTACGGTTACAGAAGTCAACAAATGAGAGCACCTGGCTTCCTATCTCACCGTCATAGCAGGCATCCTTACAGTAGTGTTTATAATGTTACCTCATAAGCATAGCAGATATTTATAAGTGTCACGCCCTGACCTTAGTATTCTTTGTTTTCTATATTATTTTGGTTTGGTCAGGGTGTGACGAGGGTGGTATGTGTGTTTTTGTCTTGTCTAGGGTTTTTTGTATGTCTAGGTGTGTGTGTCTAGTCTAGACATATGTAGGTCTATGGTGGCCTAGATTAGTTCCCAATCAGAGGCAGCTGTTTATCGTTGTCTCTGATTGGGGATCCTATTTAGGTTGCCATTTTCCAGTTTGGTTTGTGGGTTATTGTCTTTGTGATGTTGCATGTCTGCAATCATTGTTTATAGCGGTCACGTTCGTTTTGTATTTTCGTTTGTTCAGTATATTTCTTTATTAAATAAAGTATGTATTCAAATCACGCTGCGCCTTGGTCTCCTCTCTACGACGTTCGTGACAATAAGGGAGTTTTGCAGCAACAGTTTTACAGCAACAGTATTCCAACGACGGTCTCTTAGCTCCATTTAAGTCATGGCAGACGGCGTAATCTTCCCTGAGGCAGAGGCTATGTCCCTCGTTCCAGTGATCGATATACACGCACTCCCAGGTTCCAGGTGAATCCTCCATGACTAGGTTTCCCGAGAAGAAGTTAGAGAATCACATTAGGCAAATGGCCATTTTCCATTGCTCAACTTCTGGGAGTCCTGGCCGAAGGGAATTCAGTGGTTCCAGAAATGTCCAGCCATGAACTCCTCTGAACTGGCTACGAATGTACTCCGCTCATCTCTGCATTCCCAGAGGTTGTTTTTCCCAGGAATCAGCTTCGCCAGCGAAGGGGGAATATTCCAAGTTGCGAGGCTTGGGCGTGTCCGACCAGTCTGGTCCCTCTTCCTCCACTCCCTAAGCTGCATGCGGCCTCCTCCACCCAGAGCCCTCTTGCATGGCCCAAGGACCCAGCGCTGGCAGCTATCAGTCTTTAAAACCTGTATGTGGGTACGCAAGCAACTGTGGCCCCTCATAATGAGTTCAGATTTTTTGTGGCCCCCACCCCCATTAAAGTTGCCCATATCTGATATATAACGTTATCATTAATTTCAGTTAACAGATCTGGTCGGATTTATTGTAATACAAACGTTATTATTCAGGGGGTACACTCTACCACATAGGATTTCTGTACATCTGGGTTTCATATTCAGTATCATGAATGTAATGTTTAGCAGCTGAAATAATCACGATTGACTATTAATCAGAACTTTATTAAAACTACAATATGTTTCAGATTGTGTTTCCCATCAGCGTCTCGTCAGGAACACTGAAAAAGTACTTCAGGGTCAAAGAATTTCAGAAATGTTTGAAATAAAAGTCCCCTACGTAACAATAGAAGTGTCAATAACCTGTATATATTCATGATATATGAAATATATTGTCTAAACATTAACAATGATTCATATTTGTTCATATTTAAGTGCTTCGCCACTCTCAACAGTAAAGCTACTTTCTGTTCATGCTGCAGTAAATGCCATTAACAATCAACAGTGTCAAGCGGGCAATAGCAACAACATAATACATATTTTAATATAACTGTTTGCTAAACTTCTTTTTGCAGGGAACGCACAGAGTTCATTCCAAATATAGCGATCCTCTACAAGAACAAGGAAACAGATATGCTGCTGGTAGTAGCTCCCCCTATGGAATACTGGTGTGTTCATCATGGTCTTACTGTTGTGCAGTTCACAGCTAACTGGTGGCGTAGGAGTGGACTCGGACTAAGGTGAACCCAAGAGAGCTCATTGAACGGCCTCGCTGACAATCTATCGCCAGCAATTGTGGATTGTCAGAGACAACATGTTTCCTAATGTCTGTAAACAAGTCATTCATATTGACATTAAGACAGCTTACATAATCATAGCCTATTTCTCAAGAGGTGCATAGCAAGATCAGTCATTTTAACAATTGATTACCATACTTTCTATGGTCATGTTGCACAGTGCCTGATCTCATTATGTGTTAGACAGTTGGCCTCTGAGTACAGGTTTATACTACGGATGCTTCCCATTCCCATACTTTTGGTGGTGAGTTTCAGGCTAAGTAGTCTGCAGTTCATCGGCTTAACATTACGGATCATTATGTATTTGTATTTATTAAGGACACCCATAAGCTGCCAAGGCAGCAGCTACACTTCCTGGGGTCCAGTAAAATTAAGGAAGTTATACAATTTTAAAAACAATACATTTGAAAACAGATTTCACAACACATTAAGTTGGTAACTCTGTAGTGGGCCTCCACAGCATGTTGCACCCTAGGCAAATAACAACATTTCAGGGACTATTATGTGTAGTTGCTTTGTCTCGTTCCAGATTTTTCATATTCAATCAGCATGACATCCTTATTGCAACACAACCGTTTTAATCTCAACCCTGAGCAACTGGCTACTTCCTATTCTCCAGCATAGGCTCGCTGCCTCAGACAAGACTGTTTCCCTCCGCATTGTCATCTCCGCGAGGCTGTCTTCTTACTGGTTTGCCATTGTTCCCTTCTAATTGTGCGTTCACAACTCCTTATTCCCTCATGTGATTTTCTGACCTGGTCTTGTCACCCAAATCACTAGCCTCACTCGTAATCGGGTTCCTGGGGTACTATCATAATAGCTCACACTTTCTCTCAATCCCTTCTCAGGCTTTATGATTATTTAAACCATGACATTGTTGAATACTAATTTCTGATTGGCTTGAAGGGCATTCTGGAGCGTGCATTATTTCCCTATAAAGCTTGGTAGAATGCAATGGCTATAGTTAATTTTTACAAGTTTTGTTTGACCGGCACGCTCGAACCGGCTCTGCTCTTCATCATTTGCTTCTCTTCCATCCTATTCCACCTTCATCTGTTTCACTTCTCTCCTTTCTCAATGAATAAAAAGGAGCTATCTTTCCCCTCTACACTACACCGGTCTTTCTTTCAGACCTGGAGCTGAAACCACCGCAAACACAAAAGGTATAATTCCACCCTCACTCTAAAGCATCTAGATCACTGGTCATGCTCTGCTACACCTCATATTTTAGGCCCAATCTATTTGCCATCCTCTCAGCTATGGTCCCTTTACCATAGCTACCAATAGCTAACTTCGTTGGCGAATGTGAAATTACACTCATGCATATAGCAGTGGCTGTCACTCATTATTACACTTGGCATTGGATCAGACACCTGTCATCAGAATCTTTTCTCAGAGACGAGGAAATACCCTAAACTATTCAATAAAATGTCATATTGCTTATTGCTTAAATGTCATATTGCTGAGAGAGAGAAGAGGGCAAATGGAGAGAGAAGGTGGGAGGGAGAAGGGAGAGAGAGAGAGAGAGAGAGAGAGAGAGAGAGAGAGAGAGAGAGAGAGAGAGAGAGAGAGAGAGAGAGAGAGAGAGAGAGAGAGAGAGAGAGAGAGAGAGAGAGAGAGAGAGAGAGAGAGAGAGAGAGAGAGAGAGAGAGAGAGAGAGAGAGAGAGAGAGAGAGAGAGAGAGAGAGAGAGAGAGAGAGAGAGAGAGAGAGAGAGAGAGAGAGAGATATTGAAAGCTCCATGTTAGAATTCCAGCAACACCTTAGTGATCAGTGCATGTCGGCTCTAATTACTTTTTGTCTCCCGCCAAAGCAGGAACGCTATTAGGATGTCTACACAACTCAAACCTCAGCCGGATAACTCTCCTCTCCGTGTAAGTGTGTGTGTGTGCGTGCGTGGTAACTCCCTGACATTTAAGCTGCACTGGAAAAACCCAGAAAGCAAACTAGTTAACATTTGCGCTGCGTGTACATGGCTTTGGATGAGCAGTGAACATTACGTCGCCATGTTTGTAATCCTGATCCAACAACCAGGGTAAATCAATCAGGATTTGAAGGTGTTTGGTGGAGAAAAGCACGATAATTCAAACCTACCTCTGTGTATGAGCCCCATACTTCAGGACCTGTCAAGACTTTAGGGGGAGAATTAGAGGAAACAGAAAGAGGAAAGAAGAACTGATTTGTACCTGAGAGCAGGAGAATGACAGATAGATTAAAGACAACTAGATTCATCTGTCCTGGCTGTGTAGGGAGCTCCCTATGTCTTCTATTCCTTCTGAACACAACACTGAGTCATATCTCTCTGTACTACAGTTATATACCTATACAACTGTACTATAGTATATCTCTGTACTACAGTTATATGCCTCTAGAACTGTACTATAGTATATCTCTGTACTACAGTATTATACCTCTACAACTGTACTATAGTATATCTCTGTACTACAGTATTATACCTCTCTAGAACTGTACTATAGTATATCTCTTCACTACAGTAATATACCTCTACAACTGTACTATAGTATATCACTTTACTACAGTATTATACCTCTAGAACTGTACTATAGTATAACACTGTACTACAGTTATATACCTATACAACTGTACTATAGTATATCTCTGTACTACAGTATTATACCTCTACAACTGTACTATAGTATAACTCTGTACTACAGTAATATACCTCTAGAACTGTACTATAGTATATCTCTGTAATACAGTATTATACCTCTAGAACTGTACTATAGTATATCTCTGTACTACAGTATTATACCTTTAGAACTATACTATAGTATATATATGTACTACATTAATATACTTCTCTAGAACTGTACTATAGTTTAACTCTGTACTACAGTATTATACATCTCTAGAACTGTACTATAGTACAGTATATCTCTGTACTACACTATTGTACCTATCTAGAACTGTACTATAGTATACAGCATCTCTGTACTACAGTATTATACCTCTACAACTGTACTATAGTATATCTCTGTACTACAGTATTATACCTCTCTAGAACTGTACTATAGTATATCTCTTCACTACAGTAATATACCTCTACAACTGTACTATAGTATATCACTTTACTACAGTATTATACCTCTAGAACTGTACTATAGTATAACACTGTACTACAGTTATATACCTATACAACTGTACTATAGTATATCTCTGTACTACAGTATTATACCTCTACAACTGTACTATAGTATAACTCTGTACTACAGTAATATACCTCTAGAACTGTACTATAGTATATCTCTGTAATACAGTATTATACCTCTAGAACTGTACTATAGTATATCTCTGTACTACAGTATTATACCTTTAGAACTATACTATAGTATATATATGTACTACATTAATATACTTCTCTAGAACTGTACTATAGTTTAACTCTGTACTACAGTATTATACATCTCTAGAACTGTACTATAGTACAGTATATCTCTGTACTACACTATTGTACCTATCTAGAACTGTATTATAGTATACAGCATCTCTGTACTACAGTATTATACCTCTCTAGAACTGTACTATAGTATACAGTATCTGTACTACATTATTATACCTCTCTAGAACTGTACTATAGTATACAGTATCTCTGTACTACAGTATTATACCTATAGCACTATACTATAGTATATCTCTGTACTACAGTATTACTGTATCCCTCTCTACAATTGTACCATAGTGTATTTCAGTACCACAGGGAGCAACATCTTGCAAGTGTATAACTGTAACTTCACAAAAACTAGTTGGAACCCACACCTCTTTAGTGTAAAGTTAGAATAACACTCCACATACCACAGTGAGTGACATGCTTCTACAGAGTCACATCTCTACAGTATGAAGTAGAGTTTATAGAGCTACTTCTCTTAGTCACATCTCTACAGTATGAAGTAGAGTTTATAGAGCTACTTCTCTCTATAACTTTGACAAAAAATATCACTACCTATGCTTCATTTCACAATCACTTCTCGACTGGTTGGTTCGCAACCTATAATTTCATCTCCCTGTGAAAGCCTTGACGATTAGAAAACAAGCAAGCAAAGTTACCAATGCTAATAAAGCTGGGAAGACAAATAATACAAAAAAAAACTAAAATCACAGCCATTAAACGCTGTAACTTTGTAAAATCACCATTGGCCTCACGGTGAAATCCCTGAGCAGTTTTTTTCCTCTCCGGCAACAGAGTTAAGAAGGACACATGTATTTTTGTAGTGACTGGGTGTATTTATACACCATCCAAACCAAAATGAATACCTTCACCATGCTCGTGAACATATTTATGCTTGCCATAACAAAGGGGTTGAATAATGATTAATTGAAGACATGAACTTTTAATTTGATATGTAACACAACAAAATGTGGAAAAGTAAAGTGGTGTGAATACTTTCTAAAGGCTCTGTAATGTGTGTACCTTTCTCCCTACCTATCAGTATCTCAATGTCCTAACAATTCATGTGAGTGTGTGTGGGGGGAATTCTCGCCCTGTGCCTCCGTGCTCTCTAATCACTTAATTACAGCAGTGATAGAATGCTAATTAGATGAAACGCTTACCAAATTAAGATAAAAATCATACACCGCATTAGAAAATAAAAAATAAAATGCCTAGTCCCCAATGACAGTAGAGACGACATGAGAGTGGGGCCGGGTAAAGCTTGGGCGGCGGGTGCCATGGAACCAGCTGTACCGTTACATGGCGGTGCATTCACATTACAGAGCCTTCAGAAAGTATTCACACTCCTTGACTTTTCCCACATTTTGTTGTGTTACAGCATGAATTTAAAATTCATTACATTTAGATGTATTGTCACTGGCAATACACAATACACCATAATGTCAAAGTAGAATTATGTTTTTCAAAATGTTTACTAATTAATTACAAATCTGAGTAAATAAGTATTCAACCCCTTTGTTATGGCTAACCTAAATAAGTTCAGGAGTAAAAATTTGCTTAACAAGTTACATAATAAGTTGCATGGACTAACTCTGTGTGCAATATAAGTGTTTAACATGATTTTTGAATGACTACCTCATCGCTGTACCCCACACATACAATTATCTGAAAGGTCCCTCAGTCGAGTAGTGAATTTCAAACACAGATTCAACCACAAAGCCTAGGTAGGTTTTTCCAATGCTTCACAAAGAAGGGCACCTCTATTGGTAGATTGGTCAAAATTTAAAAAAGCTGACATTGAATATCCCATTGAACATGGTGAAGTTATTAATTACACTTTGGATGGTGTATCAATACACCTAGTCACTACAAAGATACAGGTGTTCTTCTTAACTCAGTTGCCGGAGAGGAAGGAAACTACTCAGGGATTTCACCATGAGGCCAATGGTGACTTTAAAACAATTACATAGTTTAATGGCTGTGATAGGAGAAAACTGTGGAGGGATAACAGCAAGCATTGTAGTTACTCCACAATACTAACCTAATTGACAGAGGGAAAAGAAAGAAGCCTGTACAGAATAAAAAATATTCCAAAACAAGAATCCTGTTCGCAACAAGGCACTAAAGCAATACTTTAAAAAAAAATGTGGCAAAGCAATTCACAATTATTATTTTTTAATTTACTTTTTCTCCCCAATTTCATGATAGCCAATTTGTAGTTATGGTCCTGTCCCATCGCTACAACTCCCGTACGGACTTGGGAAAGGTGAAGGTCGAGAGCCATACTTGACCCTGCCGAGCCGCATTGCTTCTTGACACACTGCTTGCTTAACCGGAAGCCAGCCGCACCAATGTGTCAAAGGAAACACTGTACAACTGGTGACCGAAGTCAGCGTGCATGCACACGGCCCGCTACAAGGAGTCGCTAGAGCGAGATGGGACAAGGTCATCCCGGCCGGCCAATCCCTCCCCTAACCCGGATGACGCTGGGACAATTGTGCGCCGCCTCATTGGTCTCACGGTCGCGGCCAGCTGCGACACAGCCTGGGATGTAACCCGGGTTTGTAGTGATGCCTCTATCACTGCGATGCAGTGCCGCTGCGCCACTCGGGAAGCAATTCACTTTTTTTCCTGAATAGAAAGTGTTATGTTTGGGGCAAATCCAATATTTTCAAGGACAGTGGTGGCTGCATCATGTTATGGGTATGCTTGGAATCATTAAGTACTGGGATGTTTTTCAGGATAAAAGAGAAACGGAATGGAGCTGAGCAAAATCCTAGAGGAAAACCTGGTTCAGTCTGCTTTCAACCAGACACCGGGAGACAAATTCACCTTTCAACAGGACAACAATCTAAATCACAAGGCCAAATCTACACTCACCAAGAAGACAGTGAATGTTCTTGAGTGGTCGAGTTACAGTTCTGACTTAAATCTACATGAAAGTCTATGGCAAGATGTGAAAAAGTTTGTACAGTGGCAAGAAAAAGTATGTGAACCCTTTGGAATTACCTGGATTTCTGCATGAATTGGTCATATAATTTGATCTGATCTTCATCTAATTCACAACAATAGACAAACAGTCTGCTTAATCTAATAACACACAAACAATTGGTACGTTTTTATCTCTTTATTGAACACATTGTGTAAACATTCACAGTGCAGGGTGGGAAAAGTGTGTGAACCCTTGGATTTAATAACTGGTTGACCCACCTTCGGCAGCAATAACCTCAACCAAGCGTTTTCTATAGTTGCGGATCAGACCTGCACAACGGTCAGGAGGAATTTTGGACCATTCCTCTTTACAAAACTGTTTCAGTTCAGCAATATTATTGGGATGTCTGGTGTGAACCGCTCTTCAGGTCATGCCACAGCATCTCAATCGGGTTGTGGTCAGGACTCTGACTGCGCCACTCCAGAAGGCGTATTTTCTTCTGTTGAAGCCATTCTGTTGTTGATTTACTTCTGTGTTTTGGGTCGTTGTCCTGTTGCATCACCCAACTTCTGTTGAGCTTCAATTGGCGGACAGATAGCCTTACATTCTCCTGCAAAATGTCTTGATAAACATGTGAATTCATTTTTCTTCGATGATAGCAAGTTGTCCAGGCCCTGAGACAGCAAAGCAGCCCAAACCATAATGCTCCCTCCACCATATTTTACATTTGGGATGTGGTTTTGATGTTGGTGTGCTGTGCCTTTTTTTCTCCACACATAGTGTTGTGTGTTCCTTCCTTCCAAACAACTCAACTTTAGTTTCATCTGTCCACAGAATATTTAGACAGTAGCGCTGTGGAACATCCAGGTGCTCTTTTGCGAACTTCAGACGTGCAGCAATGTTTTTTTGGACAGCAGTGGCTTCTTCCGTGGTGTCCTCCCATGAACAACATTCTTGTTTAGTGTTTTACATATCGTAGAATCATCAACAGAGATTTTAGCATGTTCCAGAGATTTCTGTAAGTCTTTAGCTGACACTCTCGGATTCTTCTTAACCTCATTGAGCCTTCAGCACTGTTGCTACTCTCCCTAGGAGTGGCCGTCCTGCAAAGATGACTGCAACAGCACAGCGCAGGAACATTCTCAACTTATAGACAATTTGTCTTACCGTGGACCGATGAACATCAGGGCTTTAAGAGATACTTTTGTAACCCTTTTCAGCTTTATGCAAGTCAACAATTCTTAATCTTAGGTCTTCTAAGATCTCTTTTGTTCGAGGCATGGCACATTTTGTGAGTGTTTTTTATGTTGCAGGGCACCTCTAACCAACATCTCCAATCTCATCTCATCAACTAGCTTTTGGAGAAGTCATTAGACTAGGGGTTCACATACTTTTTCCAACCTACAGTGTGAATGTTTAAATAATGCAGTCAATGTAGACAATAAAAATACAATAATTTGTGTGTTATTAGCTTAAGCACATTGTGTTTCTCTATTGTTGTGACTTAGAGGAAGATTAGATCACATTTCTTGACCAATTTATGCAGAAATCCAGGTAATTCTAAAGGGTTCACATACGTTTTCTTGCAACTGTATAACCATTATCAACAACCAATTTGACAGAGCTTGAATCATTTTAAAAATTATAATAGGCAAATGTTGCACAATCCAGGTGTTGAAAGTTGTTAGAGACTACACGATTTTGGCCTCAATTTTTCTGTACCAAGTTTTTGAGAAAGAAAATCATCATGTTGTTATCTACTCGGGGTGCACGGACGTCAACAACGCTCGTTTAATGTGAAAGTGTCTGAGATTCAATCTGAGGGCTGCTGATCCCGTTTTTGAGCAGTCCCAGTCATCCTGATATTTTCAAACATGTTTGATTTTATCTGCACAAAATCTGAAATGCTCTTGTAGAGTAATATTTGCAACGACAAGTTTTGAGAACGGTGATCAGCAATAGTCAATGAGAGTGTAGACTCTCAAGCAGGAGCGATGACTACTACTACTATGCGTTTGTACTCACCTTTAACCAAAGGTAAAAGTGTCAAATTGTTACAAGTTCACAAGAAATGATATTCAATTCAAAATGTTGGCTAGATATTTCAACTCTGTATGGCAAGTGTGAATTACTGATTGAAAATGTTTATGAGCCTGCTTTGAACCAAAGCTCATTGTATCTACGTTAACAATCTAATCACAACACATCATTGTTTTGGTGAGACAGCGTTATATGGAGAATCCTCACAACCAAGTGAAGAATCTTGTAGTGTGTGCCACCCCATCTGTGCCACATCGTTTAGTGTGTGCACCACTACGTTGGCAAGAGAAAAAAATACAGACAAGACAGTCGTTTAATGTGAGACGCTCAGCGATGTGAGCATTTTGAAAGTTGTGTAATGTACACCCGGCATTACCCAGAAAGATTCACAGCTGTAATCACTGCCAAAGGCGCTTCTACAAAGTATTGACTCAGGGGTGTGAATACTTATGTAAATCAGATATTTCTGTATTTCAATACGTTTTCTAAAAACAGGTTTTCACTTTTTCATTTTGGGGTATCCATTTTGAATTTAGGCTGTAACACAACAAAATGTGGAATATGTCAAGGGTATGAATTCTTTCTAAATGTACACATTCACACACGGCCAACGTTCCTAGAATCTTAAATAATAACCCCTCTCTTCATTAGGCACAGAGCAGCTCCATATTGGCTCATCAAATGGCTGTGTGTGTGTGTGTGTGTGTGTGTGTGTGTGTGTGTGTGTGTGTGTGTGTGTGTGTGTGTGTGTGTGTGTGTGTGTGTGTGTGTGTGTGTGTGTGTGTGTGTGTGTGTGTGCATCAAATGAGTGGCTTTGTGGCTTGGTGGGATACATATTAAAGTCGGTGACTCTCCCTTTTACTTGTGATGTTATATAGGAAATGGTGGGAATTATGAAATGAGGCATACTGTAATGGTTGTATCAGCACACAGAGTACAGTACCGTGAGTGTTAGTGCTGACAGCTTTGGTTCACCTTACATGACCTTCCCTTTTTGACTTGGCCTGTCCCAGAAAAGCAGCTAAATGTCAACTATAATTAGGACACCACATTTGATATGTAGATCTGTGTGTTTGTATGTGTGGGTGTGTGTGAGACAAGAGAGTGAAGCATGTGGAGTGTGTTTGTGTGTATGTGCGTATGTGTGCAGAAGGAATGAAAGCCTAGCTGCTGGTGAGAGAGAGACAGTGGGTGTCCATTCAGGCTTCCTAACTGTGGTCCTCTGCCCCACTGGGACAATTCAGTCATTGTGAAGAAGTCAGCTGATCTCGCTACCTCCACACAGCAGTACACTGTTTCATTACCATTAAAAGACTACGGGGAGATTAATGATAGCTTTGAACTAAAGGGGATATAATCCTATAAAAACAATAACCAAGCCAATAGTCAACTCACATAACTCTGGAAGAGACTAGTCCATTAAACGGTATTACCAGCAGAGCCCCGAGCAAAGTCTTCAAGTAGTTTAGTTTTGGGGAACATGAATGACTAATTAATGATGAATAAAATAATTCTGCGTCACACACAAAACAACCTCTGATGCATCGAGGATTAGGAACACTGAGCAACTCAATTGTAAAACTAAAACTCCAACATTGTTCCCTACACTTCCAAAATCTTTAAGCCTGCCAGATCAGGTTTCCACAATAACCAAGCCAATAGTCAATACAGATAACTGTGAGCCAGTGGTGGAGAATAGACAAATCCCAGAGCAAAGTCCTGACGCTGTTTAATCTTGGGGAACAAAACTAAATGAATCCATAAAACTAACGTTTGGATCCTTCTTTGGTACATAAAGCTTTTTGAAATGTTAAACTCAATAGATGTAATGCAGACACACAGCTAGTCAAAAACTCTGATTCTTCTAAACACACTCGAGAGGCACAATACAAACTAAAACAGTGCGGACACCATTCTAGACAAACTACAGACATCAGTCCCAAACCACGCCAATACATACAGGCACACACCCACAAACCAGTCCCAGCTGGGTGACAGATAGAACGAGAGGGCAGATGGTGTGATTGTGAAGCAGGTGTCTACTGAGCTAGATGGTAACCAGGCTCTGATCTCTGTTCTGAGGCTTTCTTCAGTCTTTGATGACATTCGTTAGGGTGTGCGCCACAGCAGGAGTAGCAGCAAGCCTTCTGGTCCATAGTTAAAGGGATTGTTTGCCACAGCAGGAGTAGCAGCAAGCCTTCTGGTCCATAGTTAAAGGGATTGTTTGCCACAGCAGGAGTAGCAGCAAGCCTTCTGGTCCATAGTTAAAGGGATTGTTTGCCACAGCAGGAGTAGCAGCAAGCCTTCTGGTCCATAGTTAAAGGGATTGTTTGCCACAGCAGGAGTAGCAGTAAGCCTTCTGGTCCATAGTTAAAGGGATTGTTTGCCACAGCAGGAGTAGCAGTAAGCCTTCTGGTCCATAGTTAAAGGGATTGTTCGCAACAGCAGGAGTAGCAGTAAGCCTTCTGGTCCATAGTTAAAGGGATTGTTCGCCACAGCAGGAGTAGCCACAAGCCTTCTGGTCCATAGTTAAAGGGATTGTTTGCCACAGCAGGAGTAGCAGCAAGCCTTCCGGTCCATAGTTAAAGGAATTGTTCGCAACAGCAGGAGTAGCAGTAAGCCTTCTGGTCCATAGTTAAAGGGATTGTTTGCCACAGCAGGAGTAGCAGCAAGCCCTCCGGTCCATAGTTAAAGGGATTGTTCGGGATTTTGGCAGTTATGTGTCTGCTTCCAGTATGAAGGAAGTTAGAGGAAGTGTTCGAGCCAATGTTAACTAGCTACGGGCGGCAACCATGTCATACTCGTTTGGACCAGACAGGATTAGATAGATGGTCTACACGTCGGAAGACAGAGGGGCGCTGTTTCACTCGTTCGGATGCTTTCTTCGGTGAGATACATTCAGCCTCTTGGAAAATTATGAAACATAGAGAGACAAAAGATACATTATTTTACGTTATACAAAAATGAAGAGGTACACTACCGCTCAAAAGTTTGGGGTCACTTAGAAATTTGCTTGTTTTTGAAATAAAATATATTTTTTTGTCCTTTAAAATAACATCAAATTGATCAGAAATACAGTGTAGACACTCGTAATGTTGTAAATGACTATCGTAGCTGGAAACGGCTGATTTTTTATGGAATATCTACATAGACGTGCAGAGGCCCATTATCAGCAACCATCGCTCCTTTGTTACAATGGCACGTTGTGTTAGCTAATCCAAGTTTATAATTTTAAAAGGCTAATTGATCATTAGAAAACCCTTTTGCAATTATGTTAGCACAGCTGAAAACTGTTGTTCTCATTAAAGAAGCAATAAAACTGGCCTTCTTTAGACTAGTTGAGTATCTGGAGCATCAGCATTTGTGGGTTCGATTAAAGGCTCAAAATGGCCAGAAACAAAGTACTTTCATCTGAAACTCGTCAGTCTATTCTTGTTCTGAGAAATGAAGGCTATTCCATGTGAGAAACTGAAGATCTCGTACAACGCTGTGTACTACTCCCTTCACAGAACAGCGCAAACTGGCTCTAACTTGAATAGAAAGAGGAGTGGGAGGCCCCGGTGCACAACTGAGCAAGAGGACAAGTACATTAGAGTGTCTAGTTTGAGAAACAGACGCCTCACAAGTCCTCAACTGGCAGTTTCATTAAATAGTACCCGCAAAACACCAGTCTCAACGTCAACAGTGAATAGGCGACTCCGGGATGCTGGCCTTCTATGCAGAGTTCCTCTGTCCAGTGTCGGTGTTCTTTTGCCCATCTTAATCTTTTATTTTTATTGGCCAGTCTGAGATATGGCTTTTTCTTCGCAACCCTGCCTAGAAGGCCAGCTTGTTCCAATGCTCCTCAATCTTAATGGTGTGTTTCAGCCAAGACAACAGGACAGCCAGAGGTTCAGTCAGGACAGATGACTCTTCTTCTCACCTCAGGCCACAAAAACAAACAGGTGGAAGAAGAAGAAAATCTGAAATATTCTAAACTTTGTTTTCTAACCCAGCAGCCAAGGAACACAGCCACGGGTAAGAGACAGACAGTCCTCCCTGTTGATATATTCATCTGGAGTTGGAGTGGAGACTTTTTCACCCCAGGCTGTAAAAACAATATCCCCCTCCCTGCTCGGGTCTCAAATATTCATAATTATTGCCGTAAAGAAGTGGAAACTGGTGAAAGAAAAACAAACATATTGATATATTAATATAAAAATATTCAAACTGTGTACCCAGCAAGAGATCAGCAACATCAAGCAGTTTCCTCTTCATCACGTTGCAGTGTGTCATCTTTTGCCCTGCACTATGTGATATCTATAATAGGCATGCTCTTTCCCAACGACAGACTCCAATTTAGACTCATTTAGATCAGTACTGAAATGTAGGGGACAAAGCAATTTTGTAATTTATAAAAACTGTGAAGCAGTTAAAAAAGCACTGAGACACAATGGCTGCATTTACACAGGCAGCCCAATTCTGATATTTCTTCCACTAATTTGAACAATCACATCTGATTTTTTCACATCAGATCTTTTTCAGAGCTGATCTGATTGGTCAAAAGACCAATTAGTAAAAAAAAAGATTGGGCTGCCTGTGTAAACACAGCCAAAGACTGATGACATTGCCCTTTTGCTGGAAAACAAACCCACTGTTTGATGATAACAAAATAGAAAGCATCTCTGTGGGTGAGAGGGGAAATCATCGGCGTGTTAAGGTAGTGCCTTTGTGAATACTAAGACAAAGCTATCTACTGTTGGCCGCATCAGCATTATTGCGCTTCAACAGATTTAAATGGGGAAAACAGCCCAGAAAAGGTCAAGCACAACAGGGAGTAACTAACACAGCATACAAATGAATCAATTCAAAACCCATAATAATACAGATTTATCACAGGTGAGTTTCCGGTGACGGCTGGGGATTATTCTTACTATAGACAAAATCAACGTTATGAAGTGCTATTTAACAAAGCCCGTACCATGCATACTGCTCAATAAACATCGGAGAGAATCGTAACTTAAAGGGTTTTGTTGGTGTAGAGTGAGTTCTCTGTTGTTTGTGAGGCATTTATCAATTATATGGGTATATAATAGGTATATAATTGGGTATATAATTCATTTAACTTAACACTTGGTAGGTGTAGAGTTCTGTGTGTGTGTATGTGTGGGTTTTCTGTTGGTTGCTATGACTCATAGTCAGTGGAGTGTGTCCACTAGCAGTACATAGGACGGCCTATCACTGTACTGTTGTTGGCTTTTCACTCAATGCCAGGAGGAGTGGGGGAGAATGGATGCGCTTGGTTAGCCCACAGCCCCCACAGCCCCCTCCCCAGTTACACACATGCACACACACAGGAAGATAGGTCCTTTGAGACCATCACCTACCAGTGGCTGAATCTTGTAACACTGGTTACAGCGGCAGCAAGGTGTGTGGCATCATTGACTAGGAGTCATGTTCTGTCCCAAAACACCAGTTACGGAGGACAGTCTGTCAAATGGTATTCTATGCTAATGATAATATAGGTCGAAACTATACAGATTAAGACAACGTCGTCACAAATCTGAGGTCCCATTGTATTTATTATGGATCCCCATTAGCTGCTGCCAAAGCAACAGCTACTCTTCCTGGGGTCCAGCAAAATTAAGGCAAATATACATTTTAAAAACATTACAATACATTCTTAACAGATTTCACAACATATTGAGTGTGTGCCCTCAGGCCTCTACTGTACTACCACATATCTACAACTGTATAGTGAGTATGTTATCGTGTGTTTGTATGCATGTGTCTATGTTTGCGTTGCTTCACAGTCCCCGCTGTTCCATAAGGTGTATTTTTATCTGTTTTTTAAATCTAATTTTACTGCTGGCATGAGGTACTTGATGTGGAATAGAGTTCCATGTAGTCATGGCTCTATGTAGTATTGTTATGGACTTGGGGACTGTGAAGAGACCTCTGGTGGCATGTCTTGTGGGGTATGCATGGGTATCCGAGCTGTGTGCCAGTAGTTCAAACAGACAGTTCGGTGCATTCAACATGTCAATACCAAACACAAATACAAGTAGTGATGAAGTCAATCTCGCCTCCACTTTGAGCCAGGAGAGATTGACATGCATATTATTAAAGTTAGCTCTCTGTGTACATCCAAGGGCCAGCCGTGCTGACCTGCTCTGAGCCAATTGCAATTTTCCTAAGTCCCTCTGTGTGGCACCTGACCACACTACTGAACAGTAGTCCAGGTGCAACAAAACTAAGGCCTTGTTGGTAGTGCTGTTAAGAATGCAGAGCGGCGCTTTATTATAGACAGACTTCTCCCCATCCTAGCGACTGTTGTATCAATTTGTTTTGACCATGACAGTTAACAATTCAGGGTTACTCCAAGCAGTTTAGTCTCCTCAACTTGCTAAATGTCCACATTATTCATTACAAGATTTAGTTGAGGTTTAGGGTTTAGTGAATGATTTGTCCCAATACAGTATCTGTATTGTAGTATCTGACGTGTATAGTGTTGAGTCATCTGCATACATAGACACTGTCGTTAGTAAAGATTGAAAAAAGTAAGGGGCCTAGACAGCTGCGCTGCGGAATTCCTGATTCTACCTGTATTTTGTTGGAGAGGCTTCCATTAAAGAACACTCTCTATGTTCTGTTAGACAGGTAACTCTTTATCACAATATAGCAGGGGGTGCCATAACACATAACTTTTTACTGCAACAGACTATGATCAACAATGTCAAAAGCCACACTGAAGTCTAACAAACCAGCCCCCACAATCTTTTTATCATATATTTTTCTCAGCCAATCATCAGTAATGTGTGTAAGTACCATGTTTGTTGAATGTCCTTCCCTATAAACGTGCTGAAAGTCTGTTGTCAATTTCTTTACTGTAAAATAGCATTGTATCTGGTCAAACACAATTTTTGCCAAAAGTTTAATAACGGTTCGCAACATGCTGATTGGTTGGCTATTTGAGCCAGTTAAGGGGGCTTTACTATTCTTATTCTTGGGGCGGCAGGTGGCCTAGTGGTTAGAGCATTGGACTAATAACCGAAAGGTTGCAAGATTGACTCCCCGAGCTGACGAGGTAAAAATCTGTCGTTCTGCCCCTGAACAAGGCAGTTAACCCACTGTTCCTAGGCCGTCATTGAAAATAACAATTTGTTCTTTAACTGACTTGCCTAGCTAAATAAAAAAATAAGTAGGGGAATAACCTCCAAGTCTGGGGGCACAAACTTTCTAGTAGGCTTAAATTGAAAATTTGGCAAATAGGAGTGGCTATATCGTCCGCTAACATCCTCAGTCATTTTCATCCAAGTTGTCAGACCCTGGTGGCTTGTCATTGTTGACAGACAACAATCATTTGTTCACCTCTTCCACACTCACTTTACGTAATTCAACATTAGAATATTTGCCTTTCATAATTTGGTCAGATACACTTGGATGTGTAGTGTCAGCGTTTTTTGATGGCATGCAATGCCTAAATTTGCTAATCTTGCCAAAGAAAAAAATATTAAAGTAGTTGGCAATATCAGTTGGTTTTGTGATGAATGAGCTATCTGATTCAATGAATGATGGAGCTGAGTTTGCCTTTTTTCCCAAAATGTCATTTAAGGTGCAACAATGCTTTTTACTATCATTCTTTATGTCATTTATCTTTGTTTCACAGTGTAGTTTCTTATTTTTATTCATTTAGTCACATGATTTCTCAATTTGCAATACGTTTGCCAATCGGTTGTGCAGCCAGACTTATTTGCCATTCCTTTTGCCCCATATTTGCCCCAAGAGTGGCAATATCGTCCCCAATTATTCTCAGTCATTTTCCATCCATGTTGTCAGACCCCGGTAGCTTGTCATTGTTGATCGACAACAATATTTTCTTCACCTCTTCCACACTTACTTTACAGAATTCAAAATTACAATGCTTGTCTTTCATAATTTTTATTTATTTTTACTATTTCTACATTGTAGAATAATAGTGAAGACATCAAAACTATGAAATAACGCATATGGAATTATGTAGTAACCAAAAAAGTGAAATATATTTAATATTTGAGATTCTTCAAAGTAGCCACCCTTTGCCTTGATGACAGCGTTGCACACTCTTGGCATTCTCCCAACCAGCTTCATGAGGTAGTCACCTGGAATGCATTTCAATTAACAGGTGTGCCTGTTTCTTTCTTTCCTTTTTAATGTGTTTGAGCCAATCCAATCAGTTGTGTTGTGACAAGGTCGGGGTATGGCTAAGTCCATATTATGGCAAGAACAGTTCAAATAAGCAAAGAAAAACGACAGTCCATCATTACTTTAAGACATGAAGGCCAATCAATCTGGAAAATTTCATGAACGTTGAAAGTTTCTTCAAGTGCAGCCACAAAAACTATCAAGCGCTATGATGAAACTGGCTCTCATGAGGACAGCCACAGGAAAGGGAGACCCTGAGTTACCTCTGCTGCAGAGGATGAGTTCATTGGAGTTACCAGCCTAAGAAATTGCAGCCCAAATAAATGCCTCACAGAGTTAAAGTAACAGACACATCTCAACATGAACTGTTCAGAGGAGACTGTGTGAATTAGGACTTCATGGTCAAATTTCTGCAAAGAAACCACTACTAAAGGACACCAATAAGAAGAAGACACTTGCATGGGCCAAGAAACACGAACAATGGACATTAGACTGGTGGAAATCCGTCCTTTGGAAACAAAAATCTCAAATTTGGAGGACAACCGTCATGTCTTTGTGAGACAGAGTAGGTGAACGGATGATCTCTGCATGTGTAGTTCCCACCGTGAAGCACGGAGGTGTGATGGTGCTTTGCTGGTGACACTGTCTGTGATTGATTTATAATTCAAGGCACACTTAACCAGCATGGCGGAACTTTTTTGAGTTTGTGCTACACATATTTCTGTTTGAAAAAGCTAGCCTTTTTGAATGGGGCATGCTTATTTAAGATGGTGAGGAAAGCACTTTTAAAGAATAACCAGGCATCCTCTACTGACGGAATGAGGTCAATATCCTTCTAGGATACTGGGTCAGGTCGATTAGAAATGCCTGCCGGCTGAAGTGTTTTAAGGAGCGTTTGACAGTGATGAGGGGTGGTCGTTTGACCACCGGACCTATTACGGACGCAGGCAATGAGGCAGTGATTGCTGAGATCCTGGTTGAAGACAGCAGAGGTGTATTTAGAGGGCAGGTTGGTCAGGCTGATATCTATGAGGGTGCCCGTGTTTACGGATTTAGGGTTGTACCTGGTAGGTCCCATGATAATTTGTGTGACATTGAGGGCATTTGGCTTAGATTGTAGGACGGCCGGGGTATTAAGCATATCCCAGTTTAGGTCACCTAACAGTACAAACTCTGAAGATAAATGGGGGGCAATTAATTCACATGTGGTGTCTAGGGCACAGCTGGGGGCAGAGGGGAGTCTATAACAAGCAACAACAGTGAGAGACTTGTTTCTGGAAAGGTGGGTTTTTAAAAGTAGAAGCTCGAACTATTTGGGCACAGACCTGGATAGCATGGCAGAACTCTGCAGGCTCTCTCTACAGTAGATTGAAACTTCACTTCCTTTTGCAGTTCTATCTTGGCGGAAAATGTTGTAGGTGGGGATGGAAATTTCAGAATTTTTGGTGGCCTTCCTAAGCCAGGATTCAGACACGGCTAGGACATCAGTGTTGGTGGAGTGTGCTAAAGCAGTGAGGCGTTTACAGTTACAGAAGTCAAGAAATGATAGCGCCTGGGGTATAGGAGTGGAGCTAGGGGCTACAGGGCCTGGGTTAACCTCTACATCACCAGAGGAACAGAGGAGGAGTAGGATAAGGGTAAGGCTAAAGGCTATAAGAACTGGTTGTCTAGTGCGTTGGGGACAGAGAATAAAAGGAGGAGATTTCTGGGCGTGGTAGAATAGATTCAAGGCATAATGTACAGACAAGGGTATGGTAGGATGTGAGTACAGTGGTGGTAAACCTAGGCGTTGAGTGACGATGAGAGAGGTTTCGTCTCTGGAGGGACAAGTTAAGCCAGGTGAGGTCTCCGCATGTGTGTGGGGTGGGACGAAAGAGCTATCTAAGGCATTTTGAGTGGGACTGAAGGCTCTACAGTGAAATAAAACAGTAAAAACTAGCCAAGACAGCAGTAGACTGCGTTGGCAGTCCAGTCGTGATGGATCGACGGGGCTCCGTGTCGACAATAAAGGGTCCAAGCCAATTGGCAAAGGACATATTGTAGCCCTGGAATTAGCTGGTATATGGGCCTAACTCGAGGCTAGCTAAAGGCTAGCTGGTGTTAGCAGTAGCCACTCGTTTGCAGCTAGCTAGCTGCGATGATCCGGAGTAATGATCCGGTGTAATGATCCAGAGTGGCAGGAATCCGGTGATATGGTAGAGAGAAGCGGACCATAATATGCTCTGGGTTGATATCACGCTGTGCAGACTGGCAGGTGTTGTCCGAGCTAAGGCTGACTGATGACGGGAAAAAAGGCGAGGACCGCTAGCCGTGGCTAACAAAAACGAATAGCTAGTTAGCTGGCGGAAGTTCCAGTTATAAGGAATAAAAATATAAATAGGAGATCCGTACCACATTGGTTGAGGCGGGTTGCAGGAAAGTATATTTAGTTCGTAGATAGAAAGTGAGATTAAGATATACGAAAAAGACAAAAGACAAAGACAGAGACAGATACACACGTCCTACTGCAGTGCCATCTTGGTTTTAGTAGTGAAAGGAATGCTGTGAAAGGATCCAGAAACCCAAATGATTTGTGTGGATCCCATCCTCCTTATGATACGAGCTTTGTTTATAGAATGTATCAACATTGTCAATAAATGTTACACCCACAGAGCTGCAATAGTCTCGTAGCCAGTTATGGAGGGCTAAAAGTCTGCTGAACTGTTCAATGCCATGATTTAGGAAGGGCAGAGGGCCAGATATTATAGGGTGCTTGTTGGTGTCAAGACCAAATCAGTTCTTTAAATCCATCTTCAGCTGTTCTGAGCTTCCCTTCATAATGTTATTTGACCCCACATGAACCATGACAGTATCAGCCCCCGGTGACTGACTCACAGCCTCGGGAAGCAACCTGGTAATATCCTGAACATTTGCCCCAGGAAAACACAAAGTCTTTGCCCCAGGTACTAATATATGCCTCACCATCGACTCCTTATCACATGCAGATTGGAAGGCCAGAGCCACAGAACTCACCTGAGAAGAGGGCTGCTGAGACGCTGGCTGTGTGCAGGCCACAACAGCCAAAGGGACAAAGCTCTGATCCAGAGAGCATGGCCCAGCGGAGGGGGGCTGTGGTGGTCCAGGCTATGCCCAGGCAGTTGATTGACTAGGACAGGGAGAGGTAGCTCGAGGAGCATCTACAGCCATGGATGGAACACCCAAGCCTCCGGTAGAAGACAGCTGGTACAGGGGCTCAAAGCGATTTGAAAGTCTTCAGTCAGGATGCGGGAGAAGGCAGGTGCCAAGAACGATTATTCAAGCTAGTAGAGGGATGCAGTGGTGGAAATTGATTATAGTCCAGGAAGGCCCCATTATGATCCTTTTGGATGTTTTGATATGAAGCATTTAAGGATGCTGATAGTCTCATTGAATCCTTACTCAGTTCAAGGCGCTTGTTAAAATGTTTCATTTCTTCATGAAGACTAAAAATCCTTTACCTGCATGAAGTTCAATCCAGTTTTTTACAAATGAAGGTATCCATCGGACCTTTCCCCGTGACAACAACAAACATGTCGCAGATTATACATTTAATAGCGCGCGAGTCTCCAGCAGATTAAAATTTGTTTTCACTGCTGCACGCCAACAGTCCAAGGGAACAAACATTTCCCGACTCTGCCGGGGACTTAGATGTTCCCTCCATGGCAGCGGATGCCCCCACCTGCCCCCCGCACAACTGTGTTGTTGTCTGTCTCTCGTTGAATGTGAAGAGCGAGAGAAAAGCATAGGGGGGCGGGTGATGTCCGGGTCGGTTGTCAGTGGCAGGTTGCCTGCTCTTCCTTGCTGCGCACCGTCCTGGCTGCGTGTTAGTGTTCGGTGTAGACTCTCAGGGCTGTGTCGGCCAGTGTCTTGTACCTATGTTTCTCCTCTGTAGTTGCATTCCTTTTTTTCTTTGCTGAAATCCATACTTTTTCAATAAACAGTAATCAAATACAACCACGACTCTTTGCTCGTTTCTGTTTTTTGTCATCTTCAATCTAGATGATAATGAAGAAGTAAGGGAGCGGGGATTGAACTTCATTGGACTCATTAAGACATTCTGCATTCCTAGACTGTTCTAGAACTAGAACACATTCTGCATTCCTAGACTGTTCTAGAACAGATTCTGCATTTCTATACTGTTCTAGATTTCAGGGACTAAAAGTAACCAGCGCAACGTCCAATCAACAAAACTATGAGTCAGAAAAACACCTTAATTTATCCGTTGATGTATTTTATTTTATTTAACCTTTATTTAACTAGGCAAGTGAGTTAGGAACAAATTATTATTTACAATGACGGCCTAAGAACAGTGGGCCTTGTTCAGGGGCAGAACGATTTTTACCTTATCAGCTCAGGAATTCGATCTAGCAACCTTTCGGTTACCGGCCCAACGCTCTAACCACTAGGCTACCTGCCACCCCAGATGTAACTGTGATGTATCCTAGTGTTGCACTGTGGTGGAGCACAAAGCTCAAGAAATGTTCTAGACTTCAGACACCAAAAGTAGCCAGTGCAAAATACCTTGATGTATCTGTCCGACAAAAGTTGTTCAGAGTAGCTGTTCGACTATAGAAAAATACCCTAGCATTGCACTGTGGAGGAGCTCAAAGCACAAAGAATGGATGATACCCATCAGTCTGCTAAACAGCTGCCTCCCATCCGGCCTTGAACCGCTCCCCACCCAGGGACACTCACATGCTCACTGTAGCCATACACATCATTAGCAGCCCAATTAAATAGCACAAGCAGCCAGAACAGGCCGTAAACTGCAATGCTGCAACTTTCTATCTACTCTATCAACTGTGTGTGACCAATACTGATGAGGACTGCAGAGCAGTGAATAGGGGAGTTAAGGACCAGGATACATTTTGAAGCTGTTTTGATTAGTGCAGACAGAAAGTTCATCCGGTGCCGTGAACATCACTTATCTAGTCTGGAATCCGAACTGATATGCTCCCTTTTACTACTGTTTCATTGGAGATTCTTATTAAGTCAATTGCTGCCTTCCAGGGTTTTTGGGGGTTTCAAAATGGGGCTTAGGTGGTGGGTGTGGCCAATTGTGCGGTCACCAAACTACCATTTTAGAGGCCCTCGGCTGAAATGACAAAATATAGCTGTTTAAAAGCTAATTTCCTGCAATTCTACTCATTGAAGGGTTTTGCTTTATTTTTCTATTTTCTACATTGTAGAATAATAGTGTAGACATCAAAACTATGAAATAACACATATGCAATGCTGCAAGTATCATGTAGTAACCAAAAAAGTGTGAAACAAATCAAAATATATTTCAGATTCTTCAAAGTAGCCACCCTTTGCCTTGATAACAGCTTTTCACACTCTTGGAATTGTCTCAACCAGGTTCACCTGGAATGCTTTTCCAACAGTCTTGAAGGTGTCCCCACATATGCTGAGCACTTGTTGGCTGCTTTTCCTGCACTCTGCGGTCCAACTCATCCCAAACCATCTCAATTGGGTTGAGGTCGGGTGATTGTGGAGGCCATCTGATGCAGCACTCCATCACTCACCTTCTTGGTCAAATAGCCCTTACACAGCCTGGAGGTGTGTTGGGTCATTGTCCTGTTGAAAAACAAATGATAGTCCCACTAAGAGCAAATTAGATTGGATGGTGTATCACTGCAGAATGCTGTGGTAGCCATGAAGGTTAAATGTTCCTTGAATTCTAAATAAATCAGACAGTGTCACCAGCAAAGCACCCCCATGACATCACATCTCCTCCTCCATGCTTCACGGTGGGAACCACACATACGAAGATCATCCGTTTACCTACTCTGCATCTCACAAAAGCACAGCGGTTGGAACCAAAAATCTCAAATATGGACTCATCAGACCAAAAGACAGATTTCCACCAGTCTAATGTTCATTGGTCATGTTTCTTGGCCCAAGCAAGTCTTTTCTTCTTATTGGTGTCCTTTAGTAGTGGTTTCTTTGCAGCAATTCAACCATGAAGGCCTGATTCACGCAGTCTCCTCTGAACAGTTGATGTTGAGAATTCTGATGAACTCATCCTCTGCAGCAGAGTTAACTCTGGGTCTTCCTTTCCTGTGGTGGTCCTCATGAGAGCCAGTTTCATCATAGCGCTTGATGTTTTTTGTGACTGAACTTGAAGAAAATTCTTGAAATTTTCCAGATTGATTGACCTTTATGTCTTAGAGTAATGATGGACTGTCACTTCCCTTTACTTATTTGAGCTGCACTTGCTCTTTTACCAAATAGGGTTATCTTCTACCACCCCTATCTTGTCACAATTGTTGTGACAAGGAAAATAAATCCACAACTTTTAACAAGGCCCACCTGTTAATTGAAATGCATTCCAGATGACCACCTCATGAAGCTGGTTGAGAGAATGCCAAGAGTGTGCAAAGCTGTCATCAAGGCAAAGGGTGGCTACTTTGAAGAATCTCAAATATATTTTGATATTTTGAACACTTTTTGGGTTACTACATGATTATATATGTGTTATTTCATAGTGTTGATGTCTTCACTATTATTCTACAATGTAGAAATAGTACAACAACAAAAAAACGAATGCGTAGGTGTGTCCAAACTTTTGACTGGTACTGTAGCTCCATTATCTTTTCTACATACTTCAAGTCTGGTTTTAGTCTTTTAAATTTACACTGAAAACGTTTTCCATACCGAAAATTACTGTTTGGACATAGGCGGCCCGAAAAAACACACCCTGCTCAATACTTACCTATGCAGAAAAAACCCTGCCTTCCTAACTCTGCTCCTCCTAGCTGTGTTTAGAGAGTGTGTGTGTAGAGTGTGTGTGTATGAGTGTGTGTGTATAGATCTCTGTCAGACCTGTTTGTGTCCTGCTAATTTCCTTTGTAATCTCTGCCTTCCTCCATCCTCCATTAGCCTTCAGCCAGCCCAGATCACAGGCCTGACTGAGGTAGTAAAACACTTCCACAAAACAGACATTACTTTGCTCTATTTCAGTCTTTATTAGGAACTGTGTTTTTTATTGTGCATGTGTTGTGTGTGTGTGTGTGTGTGTGTGTGTGTGTGTGTGTGTGTGTGTGTGTGTGTCTGTGTGTGTGTGTGTGTGTGTGTGTCGCTGAAAAAGGTGTCCAAGGAGTGCCCTTTCGATTCGCCTGATAATTAGCAACCACCTTGGTAATTGGCAGTGGCGTGGAGGAGCATACTAACCTGCTGAGGTTCTTATCACAGACTTGGCCGTGAGATTACGTCCTCCCATTCCGTTTTGGGAAAAAGAGGACAAACACCACGGCAGCCCAGTCCTCAGCCTCGTCCTCCACAGCTCACGGGCCTAATTAAAAGCGACACCACTGAGTCACCAGCAGAGTGCGTAAACAGACCCACGCGAGTTGCCTGCAGCCAGCTGGGCAATTTTTTCCCAAAAAGTATTCAGTCAGACACATTGCTTCGAGGTTTGTGTCCGTCTGACTGATAGTAAATGCAATTGATCAATTGACCAAGCTTCCAAAACCTATCCCGATTACCCCCCGACGTTCCATGGATCCAGCGCTAGCACAACTGATTCCATTAGTCAACTAATCACCAAGCCCTTCATTAGTTGAATCAGGTGTGTTAGTTCTGGGAATAGATCAACGGCTGGGTGCACTCCAGTAGAGGTTTGGAAAACACTAAAATAACTGTGTCCTGACGTCTGAGAATGAGTTTTTGAATCAGATTTGTCCTCTTTAAAAACTCAGACATATCACAACTAATTACTTGTATTTTAATGTTCAAGGACTCTTGGAAAATTTGTCAACGTCAGCACTAAAAGAGATCCAAATAAAATAAAATCAAGACTTTGGTCTGAGTTTTCAAGTTTAGCTCTCTGCCGATTTAAGTGGTTTCTATGAATTAATTTCATTTGGGGAAACTCAAATAACTTTAAAGATGTCTGAGGAGGATATCAACTTACTGTAATCTCTAGTCAAAACTTTTTGGACAGAAACCCATTAGAACGAGTGCTGACAAGTATTAAACTGAACTTAGTCTGACTTTAAGGCCTGCTGCGTTTATAGTCTTCATATCCAAATCCCTTTTAAATCTGAAGGATAAAAAATGTACAACTATCACTCATGGGGATTTCCTCAGGATGTTAAGATCACTTAGGCTTGATCTGCAGGACCCAAATACCTCCCTCAGCAGATTCATAACCAAGACAGTGGACAGGGTAAAGTTCCCATCACATAATAACCCACCCACAGTGTCTTTAGGTTGACAGCATGTGAGAATCTCAAAGGTATTTCCCTCAATTCCTCAGGACATCTTTCCTCTGCCTCCTCCTTAAAACCTGAAAATCTGACTCCTCAGGTTGTTTCCTCCCAACACTTTCCTAACCTCCCTCTGGCTTTTACAGGAGGAGGTGAGGAGAGAAGATGTGCGGAAACAAGAAAAATACTTTTGAGATTCCACAAAGGTTTATCAAAGTTTGCAGGAATCCGTACCATCTCCATTGTTGGTTTCAGGTGACAACAAATAGATAATGCACTTAAGTTAATAAAACAACTTATGAATAATTAATGTGAATACATTTGACAAACAAACCCCCAAAGAGCCTATCTGTGAATACAACTTAATTAAACAAGTTATTAAAATGATCAAGTAGGTTATTCAGCATAGATTTTCATAATTTAGTAAATAAGGTCTTTGTCCCCAAGGGAATGTTCAGTGGAGAGGAAGCATTTTTTTTTTTTAAATAATGTGCTAAAGAGTGACAATGATCATCCCGAGTGGCGCAGTGGTCTAAGTAGCTGTGCCACTAGAGATTGTGGGTTCGAGCCCAGGCTCTGTCGCAGCCGGCCATGACCGGGAGGCCCATGGGGCGGTGCACACTTGGCCAGCATCGTCCGGGTTAGGGAGGGTTTGGCCGGCGGGGATATCCTTGTCTCATCGTGCACTAGCGACTCCTGTGGCGGGCCGGGCGCAGTGCACGCTGAAATGGTCGCCAGGTGTACGGTGTTTCCTCCGACACATTGGTGTGGCTGGCTTCCGGTTGGATGGGTATTGTGTCAAGAAGCAGTGCGGCTTGGTTGGGTTGTGTTTCGGAGGACGCATGGCTCTCGACCTTCGCCTCTCCCGAGTCCGTACGGGAGTTGCAGCGATGAGACAAGACTGTAACTACTACCAATTGGATACCACGAAATTGGGGAGAAAAAAGGGGTGAAAAATACAAAAATAAAAGAGTGACAATGATCCGAAGATAGTGAGTGAATTGGTTTTTAGTTAATCTGCCACATAAAACACAAACAATGTGTGTATCCTCATACAGTACATTCAGAAAGCATTCAGACCCCTTCCCCTTTTCCACATTTTGTTACGTTACAGGCTTATGCTGAAATGGATGCAAAAAATGTTTTCCCTCAATCTACATACAATACCCCATTATGACAAAGCGAAAACAGATTTTTTGAAATCTTTACAAATGTATTTACATATGTATTCAGACCCTTTGCTATGAAACTCGAAATTGAGTGCAGGTGCATCCTGTTTCCATTGATCATCCTTGAGATGTTCTACAACTTGGAGTCCACCTGTGGTAAATTCAATTGATTGCACATGATTTGGAAAGGCACACACATGTAAGGTCCCACAGTTGACAGTGCATGTCAGAGCAAAAACCAAGCCATGAGGTCAAAGGAATTGTCTGTAGAGCTCCGAGACAGGATTGTGTCGAGGCACAGATCTGGGGAAGGGTACCAAAAAATATCTGCAGCACTGAAGGTCCCCAAGAACACAGTGGCCTCCATCATTCTTAAATGGAAAAAGTTTGGAACCACCAAGACTCTTCCCAGAGCTGGCCACCTGGCCAAACTGAGCAATCGGGGGAGAAAGGCCTTGGTCAGGGAGGTGACCAAGAACCCAATGGTCACGCTGACAGAGCTCTAGAGTTCCTCTGTGGAGATGGGAGAACCTTCCAGAAGGACCATCAACTCTGCTTTACTCCACCAATCAGGCTTTTATGGTAGAGTGGCCAGACGGGAGCCACTCCTCAGTAAAAGGCGCATGACAGTCTGCTTGGAAGTTGCCAAAAGGCACCTAAAGGACACTCAGACCATGAGAAACAAGACTCTCTGGTCTGGTGAGATCAAGATTGAACTCTTTGGCCTGATTGCCAAGTCTGGAGGAAACCTGGCACTATCCCTACGGTGAAGCATGGTGGTGGCAGCATCATGCTGTGTGGATGTTTTTCAGCGGCAGGGAGACTAGTCAGGATCAAGGGAAAGAGGAACAGAGTAAAGTACAGAAAGACCCTTGATGAAAACCTGCTCCACAGTGGTCAGTACCTCAGACTGGGGTGAAGGTTCACCTTCCAACAGGACAATGACTTTAAGTACACAGCCAAGACAACGCAGGATTCGGGGCAAGTCTCTGAATGTCCTTTAGTGGCCCAGTCAGAGCCCAGACTTTACCTTGATCAAACATCTCTGGAGAGACCTGAAAATAGCAGTGCAGCGACGCTCCCCATCCAACCTGACAGAGCTTGATAGGATCTGCAGAGAAAAATGGGAGAAACTCCCCAAATACATGTGGGCCAAGCTTGTAGTGTCATACCCAAGAAGCCTCAAGGCTGTAATCGCTGCCAAATGTGCTTCAACAAAGTACTGACTAAAGGGTCTGAATACTTATGTAAATGTGATATTTCAGTTTGACATTTTTTACACATTTGCAAATATTTCTAAACACCGGTTTTTGGTTTGTCATGATGGGGTATTGTGTGTAGATTGATGAGGGAAAAAAATATTTTATCCATTTTAGAATAAGGCTGTAACAAAGTGGAAAAAGTCAAGGGGTCTGAATACTTTCCGAATGCACTCATTAGGTTATTAGACATAACGATTTTACAATGTTCCCCTCCTCAGTAATAAGGCCAAGATCACACACAGGGGAGTCTGATCAATCTTACTTAACCACTGATTATTTATCACTCCAGTATTGATGAAGTTCACAGACTTCCAGGGACGGATCAATAGCCTAAATTCAGAGAGATGGAAAGTGAGGATCGCAGTAAGCTTTATTAGAAACTGGGTGGTTCAAGCCCTGAATGCTGATTGGCTAACAGCAGTGGTATATCAGACCGTATACCACGGATATGACAAAAAATGCATTTTTATTGCTCTAATTACGTTGGTAACCAGTTTTAATAGCAATAGCGACACCTCAGGGTTTGTGGTATATGGCCAATATACCACGGCTAAAAGCTGTATCCAGACACTTCACATTGAGTCGTGCATAAGAACAGCCCTTAGCCGTGGTATATTGACCATATAACACCCCCTCAGGCCTTATTGCTTAATTAAGACACGGGTGATGAAAAGTAAATAAAACAAACAACCGACGATGTGGTCGGTCGGCAGCAATATTTACTCAGCCAGGACAACAACCAGAAGCAGATCACAGAAGGAGGAAAAGGTCTGACTACAACTGCAAAACCGGCTTTGGCCACAGACATACCATGACAGGCTAAACCGAAGCTCTGACTGGCCGCCCTAGGTGGTAAGGGTATGTAACAACACATCCGCCACGCTGATTCTCAACACAGGGGCCCCTCAGGGGTGCGTGCTCAGTTCCCTCCTGTAATCCCTGTTCACTCATGACTGCACGACCAGGCACGACTCCAACACCATCATTAAGTTTACCGATGACAACAGTGGTAGGCCTGATCACCGACAACAACGAGACAGTCTATAGGGAAGAGGTCAGCAACCTGGCCGTCTGGTGCCAGGACAACAACCTCTCCCTCAATGTGATCAAGACAAAGGAGATGATTGTGGACTACAGGAAAAGGAGCACCGAGCACGCCCCCATTCTCATCGACGAGGCTGTAGTGGAGCATGTTGAGAGCTTCAATTTCCTTGGTGTCCACATCACCAACAAACTAACATGGTCCAAATACACCAAGACAGTTGTGAAGAGGGCACAACAAAACCTATTCCCCCTCAGGAGACTGAAAATATTTTGCATGGGTCCTCAGATCCTCAAAAGGTTCTACAGCTGCACCATCGAGAGCATCCTGGCTGATTGCATCACTGCTCGGCCTCCGACCGCAAGGCACTACAGAGTATGGCCCTGCACATCACTGGGGCCAAGCTTCCTGCCATCCTGGACCTCTATTTCATTTATTTATTTATAGGGGGCAATGCACATTAATCAACATCAATATTACAATATTGCAACATTCATGTAAATGTGTCGGAGTTAGCCAAAAGCAAATTTGTACTTTAGCTCCCAGCATACAATATGTGACCTACAGTTGAATTCAGAAGTTTACATACACTTAGGTTGGAGTCATTAAAAACGAGTTTTTCAACAACTCCACAAATTTCTTGTTAACAATTTGACATCATTTGAGAAAATTGGAGGTGTACCTGTGGAGGTATTTCAAGGCCTACCTTCAAACTCAGTGCCTCTTTGCTTGACAACACGGGAAAATCAAAAGAAATCAGCCAAGACCCCAGAAAAAAAATTGTTTGGTTCATCCTTGGGAGCAATTTCCAACCGCCTGAAGGTACCACGTTCATCTGTACAAACAATAGTATGCAAGTATAAACACCATGGGACCACGCAGCCGTCATACCGCTCAGGAAGGAGACGCGTTCTGTCTCCTAGAGATGAATGTACTTTGGTGCAAAAAGTGAAAATCAATCCAAGAACAACAGCAAAGGACCTTGTGAAGATTCTGGAGGAAACAGGTGCAAAGGTATCTATATCCACAGTAAAACAAGTCCTATATCGACATAACCTGAAAGACCGCTCAGCAAGGAAGAAGCCACTGCTCCAAAACCGCCATTAAAAAGCCAGACTACGGTTTGCCACTGCACATGGGGACAAAGATCGTACTTTTTGGAGAAATGTCCTCTGGTCTGATCAAACAAAAATAGAACTGTTTGGCCATAATGACCATCGTTATGTTTGGAGAAAAAAGGGGGAGGCTTGCAAGCTGAGGAACACCATCCCAATTGTGATGCACGGGGGTGGCAGCATCATGTTGTGGGGGTGCTTTGCTGCAGGAAGGACTGGTGCACTTCACAAAATAGATGGCATCATGAGGTAGGAAAATTATGTGGATATATTGAAGCAACATCTCAAGACATCAGTCAGGAAGTTAAAGCTTGGTCGCAAATGGGTCTTCCAAATGGACAATGACCCCAAGCATACTTCCAAAGTCGTGGCAAAATGGCTTAAGGACAACAAAGTCAAGGTATTGTAGTGGCCATCACAAAGTCCTGACCTCAATCTTATAGAACATTTGTGGGCAGAACAGAAAAAGCGTGTGCGAGCAAGGAGGCCTACAAACCTGACACAGTTACACCAGCTCTGTAAGGAGGAATGGGACAACATTCACCCAACTTATTGTGGGAAGCTTGTGGAAGGCTACCCGAAATGTTTGACCCAAGTTAAACAATTTAAAGGCAATGCTACCAAATACTAATTGAGTGTATGTAAACTTCTGACCCACTGGGAATGTGATGAAAAAAATAAAAGCTGAAATAAATCATTCTCTCTACTATTATTCAGACATTTCACATTCTTAAAATAAAGTGGTGATCCTAACTGACCTAAGACAGGGAGTTTTTATTAGGATTAAATGTCAAGGATTGTAAAAAAATGAGTTTAAATGTATTTGGCTAAGGTGTATGTAAACTTCCGACTTCAACTGTAGATTTACACAGTCTTCAATCAGACCACTGGCTCATTCATAGTTTCCTTCAGCACTAAGGAAGAGAGAGAGAGAAAAAAGAGTGTGACGAGTGTGACTATGGATATAACTTCTCGACATACCCACTCAACATTCCTCTGATAATCTTTAGGACCATAATACAGAAATAAGTGGTTCTACGGATCGTGTCATTAACCCAGCTGTCCCTATTGGCCAACATGCCCCTGCCAACCATGACCTTACTAAACCTGTACACCGAAATCACAGAGAATTAACAGTGCAAAAATGTACATTGTGTATGGTTTGGCATCTAAAGAACACCACAAAATGAACAAAGAGAGGGGCTGCAAAACAGAGAGACTAGAAGAAGACAGAAAATTCCTAAAGCTCTACATATTAATCTTTTTGTTTCGATGTTCCTTTTAGAGTCTTTTTTCTTGTAATGCTGAGGTAGATGCTCAAGTTAGCTGAACTGCCTGCTTGATTAAATGACCACAGTCAGATTGTAAAAAGTGTTGGGCCTTCACTTGTTAATATGATCCTGTACAGTCTTTTCCTCTCAGGGGTAAATGGTTATTTCGTTATTTAGAGGCCATGAGATGTCGGGGTGACTGGATCAAATCAATCTACTAATTACTTTGCTGAACATGGGTATTTAGTCACACAGAGATAAATACACTTCCAAAGTGCACTTCCAAAGCAAATTACACATGACCTGTAGCTACACTTGGCCCCCTGTCCTACTGTGAAGCAAACACAACAGTCCTCAAGGACACACAGGAAAGTGCACACAGATTTTCACACATACTCAAACATGTTAACGGTCCAATGCAACTGTTTTTATCTTAACATCAAATCAATTCTGGGTAACAATTAAGTACCTTATTGTGATCGTTTTCAATTAAATGTTCAAAAATAAACAAGAATAGCTTCTTGGCAAAGAGCAATTTCTCCAAAAAGATTTAGCTAGGACTGGAAGGGGTCTAAGTGGGGGAGGGAAACTAGCTGTTATTGTCTGAGAAGTTTGGAAGTCTTTTTCTTATTGGTCTATTAACTAATTCACTCCATCCCACCATAACAGGCTGAAATTTCAGGTGGTCTTTTCAAACAGCTCTTACACTAAAAGGGCATTTTAATAATTTTCACAATTTCACAGTATTATTCCAACCTCATAGTATGGAAATGCATATAAAACAGGGAAATCCCATTGACTGTACTGGGCCTTAAGGTTGTTAGATGACACAGAGTGAGCATTCAGGTCTACTGGTCTAACACAATAGTCCTGAATCAAGATAGAGAATAGGAGCGAGTGAAAAATAAAGAGACACAGAAATTGAGAAAGAGAGAGAAAGAAAAAGGGAAAGTGTGGGATGGAGAAAAGCGATAACAGAGAGAATTGGTCAAGAGACATACAGCACCTAGCACAGCAGGAGTTAGAGGTCATGGCAATCAAGGAGATAGGGGAGATAGCTGGGAGGATCCACAGCCTCATCCAGGCTCCAACCCAGCAGGGAGGATCCACAGCCTCATCCAGGCACCACCCCAGCAGGGAGGATCCACAACCCTGTCCAGGCACCAGCCCAGCAGGGAGGATCCACAACCCTGTCCAGGCACCACAACAGCAGGGAGGATCCACAGCCCTGTCCAGGCACCACCCCAGCAGGGAGGATCCACAAACCTGTCCAGGCACCACCCCAGCAGCGAGGATCCACAACCATGTCCAGGCACCACCCCAGCAGGGAGGATCCACAGCCTCATCCAGGCACCAGCCCAGCAGGGAGGATACACAGCCTCATCCAGGCACCACCCCAGCAGGGAGGATCCACATCCCTGTCCAGGCACCACCCCAGCAGGGAGGATCCACAGCCTCATCCAGGCACCACCCTAGCAGGGAGGATCCACAGCTTCATCCAGGCACCACCCCAGCAGGGAGGATCCACAGCTTCATCCAGGCACCACCCCAGCAGGGAGGATCCACAGCTTCATCCAGGCACCACCCCAGCAGGGAGGATCCACAGCTACATCCATGCACAACCCCAGTAGGGAGGATCCACAGCCTCATCCAGGCACCACCCCAGCAGGGAGGTTCCACAGCCTCACCCAGGCACCACCCCAGCAGGTAGGATCCACAGCCTCATCCAGGCACCACCCCAGCAGGGTGGATCCACAGCCCCATCCAGGCACCACCCCAGCAGGGAGGATACACAGCCTCATCCAGGCACCAGCCCAGCAGGGAGGATCCACAGCCTCATCCAGGCACCAGCCCAGCAGGGAGGTTCCACAGCCTCACCCAGGCACCACCCCAGCAGGTAGGATCCACAGCCTCATCCAGGCACCAGCCCAGCAGGGAGGATCCACAACCCTGTCCAGGCACCAGCCCAGCAGGGAGGATCCACAGCCCTGTCCAGGCACCACCCCAGCAGGGAGGATCCACAGCCTCATCCAGGCACCAGCCCAGCAGGGAGGATACACAGCCTCATCCAGGCACCACCCCAGCAGGGAGGATCCACAGCCTCATCCAGGCACCAGCCCAGCGGGGAGGATACACAGCCTCATCCAGGCACCACCCCAGCAGGGAGGATCCACAGCCTCATCCAGGCACCAGCCCAGCAGGGAGGATACACAGCCTCATCCAGGCACCACCCCAGCAGGGAGGATCCACAGCCTTATCCATGTACCACCACAGCAGGGGATACACAGCACAGTTCAGCCAGGCGCCATACCGCCCCAGCGTCTGTGTCTCAGACTCAGTCAGCCACAGCAAGACACACATAAATCACTGCTCTTCTCCTCTCCTCCGCTCTGCTCGGTTATTGAGACTGATGGGCTTGTCAGCCCAGATGGAAGTTCACAACTCTGGGTGATCATGGTGGAAGGGAAAGAGAACACTCACTCTGCCAGTTCAACTCACTGCAGTGTAAATCATGCAGGCGAGGGTGGGGCAGGGTCCACATAACTCTGGTTGTGATGGTCAGACCGTACTGTAAGTGGTTGTGATGGTCAAACCATACTCTGGTTGTGATGGTCGGACTGTACTGTAAGGGGTTGTGATGGTCAAACCATACTCTGGTTGTGATGGTCGGACCGTACTGTAAGTGGTTGTGATGGTCAAACCGTACTGTGGTTGTGATGGTCAGACCATACTCTGGTTGTGATGGTCGGACCGTACTCTAAGTGGTTGTGATGGTCAGACCGTACTGTGGTTGTGATGGTCAGACCGTACTGTGGTTGTGATGGTCAGACCGTACTGTAAGTGGTCGTGATGGTCAGACCGTATTGTAAGTGGTTGTGATGGTCAGACCGTACTGTGGTTGTGATGGTCAGACCGCACTGTAAGTGGTCGTGATGGTCAGACCTTACTGTAAGTGGTCGTGATGGTCAGACCTTACTGTAAGTGGTCGTGATGGTCAGACCGTACTGTAAGTGGTCGTGATGGTCAGACCGTACTGTAAGTGGTCGTGATGGTCAGACCGTACTGTAAGTGGTCGTGATGGTCAGACCGTACTGTAAGTGGTCGTGATGGTCAGACCGTACTGTAAGTGGTCGTGATGGTCAGACCGTACTGTAAGTGGTCGTGATGGTCAGACCGTACTGTGGTTGTGATGGTCAGACCGTACTGTGGTCGTGATGGTCAGACCGTACTGTAAGTGGTCGTGATGGTCAGACCGTACTGTAAGTGGTCGTGATGGTCAGACCGTACTGTAAGTGGTTGTGATGGTCAGACCGTACTGTAAGTGGTCGTGATGGTCAGACCGTACTGTAAGTGGTTGTGATGGTCAGACCGTACTGTAAGTGGTCGTGATGGTCAGACCGCACTGTAAGTGGTTGTGATGGTCAGACCGTACTGTAAGTGGTTGTGATGGTCAGACCGTACTGTAAGTGGTCGTGATGGTCAGACCGTACTGTAAGTGGTCGTGATGGTCAGACCTTACTGTAAGTGGTTGTGATGGTCAGACCGTACTGTAAGTGGTCGTGATGGTCAGACCTTACTGTAAGTGGTTGTGATGGTCAGACCGTACTGTAAGTGGTTGTGATGGTCAGACCGTACTGTAAGTGGTTGTGATGGTCAGACCGCACTGTAAGTGGTCGTGATGGTCAGACCTTACTGTAAGTGGTTGTGATGGTCAGACCGTACTGTAAGTGGTCGTGATGGTCAGACCGTACTGTAAGTGGTCGTGATGGTCAGACCGTACTGTAAGTGGTCGTGATGGTCAGACCGTACTGTAAGTGGTTGTGATGGTCAGACCGTACTGTAAGTGGTCGTGATGGTCAGACCGTACTGTAAGTGGTTGTGATGGTCAGACCGTACTGTAAGTGGTCGTGATGGTCAGACCGCACTGTAAGTGGTTGTGATGGTCAGACCGTACTGTAAGTGGTTGTGATGGTCAGACCGTACTGTAAGTGGTCGTGATGGTCAGACCGTACTGTAAGTGGTCGTGATGGTCAGACCGTACTGTAAGTGGTTGTGATGGTCAGACCTTACTGTAAGTGGTTGTGATGGTCAGACCGTACTGTAAGTGGTCGTGATGGTCAGACCGTACTGTAAGTGGTTGAAGTAACAGAAGTAACGTCCTGTCACTCTACGTCCTGTCGCGTTACGTCCTGTCGCGCTTCGTCCTGTCGCGCTACGTCCTGTTGCTCTACGTCCTGTCGCACTACGTCCTGTCGCTCTACGTCCTGTCACACTATGTCCTGTCGCTCTACGTCCTGTCGATCTACGTCCTGTCGCTCTACGTCCTGTCGCTCTACGTCCTGTCGCTCTACGTCCTGTCATGCTACCTGTCGCGCTACGTCCTGTCGCTCTACGTCCTGTCATGCTACGTCCTGTCGCGCTAAGTCCTGTCGCGCTACGTCCTGTCGCGCTACGTCCTGTCACTCTACGTCCTGTCACTCTACGTCCTGTCACTCTACGTCCTGTCACTCTATGTCCTGACTTGTCGCGCTACATCCTTTCACGCTACGTCCTGTCACTCTACGTCCTGTCACTCTAAGTCCTGTCGCGCTACGTTCTGTCGCGCTACGTCCTGTTGCGCTACGTCCTGTCACTACGTCCTGCCGCGCTACGTCCTGTCACTACGTCCTGTCGCGCTACGTCCTGTCACTACGTCCTGCCGCGCTACGTCCCGCCACTCTACGTCCTGTCGCGCTACGTCCTGTCGCGCTACGTCCTGTCGCGCTACGTCCTGTCGCGCTACGTCCTGTCGTAATACGTCCTGTCGCGCTACGTCCTGTCGCGCTAGGTCCTGTCGCTCTACGTCCTGTCGCGCTACGTCCTGTCACTACGTCCTGTCACTCTACGTCCTGTCACTCTACGTCCTGTCACTCTACGTCCTGTCGCGCTACGTCCTGTCGCGCTACGTCCTGTCGCGCTACGTCCTGTCGCCCTACGTCCTGTCGCGCTACTTCCTAACCCAACTGAGTGTTACAATTAGTTCTGCTCATTAAACCGACAAATGATGAATAAAATATCCTTCATTTGGTTCTTACATAACTAGACACATTCAGCTGTTAGGTGAAGAGGATGTTTGATGAATAAAATGGCCCAGGGTGTATTCAAGTGTGAAAAAAAAAGACAAGACACTAACAATATATTATTTAATTCAGCTGAACAATGTGTTAATCACATTCAAATGAGGGGCTTTTGTTATTTCATAACACTTGATTACCACATGAAATTCAAATCAGTTTTTCACAGCGTTTTTCTGAAGACCAACGGACAAATTGGAGTGTTCAAAGTTCAGACGCAGCCAGATATTTATCATGTGCCTCATAATATATATTAATAAAAACAATAATAATAACAAATGCCATTTAGCTGATGTTTTTATCCAAAGTTACAGTCATGCATTCATACAGTTTAAATATGGGTGGTGCCGGGAATCGAACCCAATATCCTGGCGTTACAGGCCAAGTCCCAAAGTCCTAAACAAGACCATTACAGCTATAGGCCCAACACGTATTCATGTGGTTTAAACACTTATGGGGAAATCTGTTGGCGCTTTATAGATTTATTTGTAGAATAATATTATTCTGTCTGTGTGAATGCCTCAGACAGAATCATCGGATAAATAAAAGGTTTCTAAAGAACAATGGCCAGCCAGTGTGACTTCAAAACAAATAAGCTATATGACATCAGCAAAAACCATGAAGCCAAAATAAAAACCCTGATTTTCTATCCGCTAGAACAGCTTTCAATCCCCACTGTCACTATTAGACATATACTACATAGAACACAACAAGTTCAATCTTTATCCTATTTCGGAGTGACATTGTCCTCTCCGTTTTTCAGAGGGGGATTTCCAAGGAGCATTGAATTACGCCACTAATCCGTGTGGCCTGCATGAAAAGCTGATTGCTGAGAGAGGAGAGGAAGCCACATCTCAATATCAACAAAACAGCCCAGATCAACAGCCGGGATAAAAACAAAACAGCCCAGATCAACAGCCGGGATAAAAACAAAACAGCCCAGATCAACAGCCGGGATAAAAACAAAACAGGATGCAGGGAGCTTCTTGTTGTGGTAATGTTTCCCCCTTGGCTCCCCGGTGATTCAACATGGCACAGTTCCGTGGCCTTTTGTTTGATTCGAAAGGAAATAATGCGCGACGTGAGGTGCACAAACTCTGCCGGAGAAATAAGGTCCATGACTCTCCATCAGTGAGGGTTTGAACTGAGCGGGCGAAGCATAACCGGAGAAAATGCTTGTCTGCTGAAATCACCTTGAAGGTAGGGTAGGGGTAACAAAAAAAAAACATATTCCCTAAAATAGCTCCTCCTGCTGTGGCTGGCTGAGTGCACTATATTAAAGCAACAGATATGTCCCCCTATTACAGGATCTTACATGACAGGTTAACTATGCAGTGTCATTCACAGACACACAAATGAAAGAGGTTAGCTATGCAGAGTCATTCACGGACACACAAATGACAGGTTAACTATGCAGAGTCATTCACAGACACACAAATGACAGGTTAACTATGCAGTTTCATTCACGGACACACACATGACAGGTTAACTATGCAGTTTCATTCACGGACACACAAATGACAGGTTAGCTATGCAGTGTCATTCACGGACACACAAATGACAGGTTAACTATGCAGTGTCATTCACGGACACACAAATGACAGGTTAACTATGCAGTTTCATTCACGGACACACAAATGACAGGTTAGCTATGCAGTGTCATTCACGGACACACAGATGACAGGTTAACTATGCAGTGTCATTCACGGACACACAAATGACAGGTTAACTATGCAGTGTCATTCACGGACACACAAATGACAGGTTAGCTATGCAGTGTCATTCACGGACACACAAATGACAGGTTAACTATGCAGTGTCATTCACGGACACACAAATGAAAGAAGTTAGCTATTCAGAGTCATTCACAGACACACAAATGAAAGAGGTTAGCTATGCAGTCATTCATAGACACACACATGACAGGTTAGCTATGCAGTGTCATTCACGGACACACAAATGAAAGAGGTTAGCTATTCAGAGTCATTCACAGACACACAAATGACAGGTTAGCTATGCAGAGTCATTCACAGACACACAAATGAAAGGTTAGCTATGCAGAGTCATTCACAGACACACAAATTAAACCGTTTTTGTAATAACATAGTATATGGGATTGATTTTAAGAAATTTGGCTTAATTCATTTGATTTTATTATGGTGTTTCTATTCAGAGAAAAATTAAAAACGAAACTCTCAGGGTTTCCGTTAGGATGGAATGGAAAATATGGCGCTGTACAACGTGACGTTCGGGAGTAGGTTACATGATTGGAGGATTCTAAATTGTTTGCCTTCATTAGACAACTTTGTTCCAATATTTCTATAAATCAGTGATATTTATTCCCATAGTAATTCGTTATAACTAAATCAACATCTGCATTTTTAAAGAGTATTTTTATCATTATTTTATTATCAAAATGTGTTTATTTGTTTATTAGGCTACAGTGCAGTCTACAATACATACTGTAGTAAACATGGGAAAGTGCCTAATTCTTACATAAGGGAGAGCAAGCCATGTCTGTACTACAGAAGTTATTTCATAGTTGTGATGTCTTCACTATTGTTCTACAATGTAGAAAATAGTAAAATATAAAATATCCTGGAATGAGTAGCTGTGTCCAAACTTTTGACTGGTACTTGCTTAATTAATTAGATTAATGTTATGGTGTTTCTATTCCATGAAAAACAAAAAACCCTCTGGGTTTCTGTTCGGATGGAATGGTAAATATGGCGCTGTTCAACGTGACGGTCGGCAGTAAAGTACTGGGCAATTTAGCGAAAGAATCCCTGTGTCGTGCGGACGAGCGACCGGGGTTCAAATCCCCAACGGGAAGGAAGGAGTAGGCTTGTCTCAGATTCCCCATGCTTGTCTCAGAGCAGCAAAAAATAGCTGTAGGCTTTTGCTTCAAACTTCAATATGCTCCTTAAATAAATAAGACATGCACCATTTTTAACAGTATATCTACAAATATTTTTTTCACTAATGTGACTATGCCAATAATTACATTTAGAGGATTGGAGGACTCTAATTTAATATCTAAGGGGCATTTTCCATTAGATATTCTCAGATATTCTTACAGATCCTAAGGAGATTTTATATAATTCTAAACTAATGAATAATCGCTTTGTTTAAAAAGTAGCGATATTTTAGAGATTTCGTTTTCATTTAACCTAGAGTGAGCGAGAAAAAGGCAATACTTGAACATGGGGTGTTATTTTTAGAATGATTCATTTCTGTAGAAACCTAACTTGATTATTTAGCAGACATCACTTGCTTATATTCAGTCAACACATATCTTAAGAATATCATGGAATATTTGAACATTTTCGTTTCTCCATGCTTGTCTCAGAGCAGCCAAAACGGTGCTGAAATAGACGTCCCCAGCGGGATGTATTCTGTGCTCGTGGTTCTCTCTCTTCCAATCAAACAGGGCCCTTGAGCAATTTGCTCAAAATTGCTACAGAAAAAAAGGAAGAAGATCAAGAAGATTAACGAAAGCATAAAGATGTTGAAGAAATGCTGTTTTGAGTTAGAAATGTAACACTTTAGAGTACTTAAGCATCGAATACATTGCAAGTTGAGGGATTTTCCCAACAGTAGCCGGGCTATAAAACGTCTATTGTCCTTCTAATAGGAAACATTTGCATGATGGGCTGCATTCTTTATTGTAACCACAATGCCACACATAATTTGTATCTAACTTTCCAATTACTTGTAGAGTTTGGGATTTACAAATGTGGCTTTTAATTATTAGTTACATTGTTTTAGTTCGAACGTGCAGATTTTTTTCTTTAAATGATTGTTTTATGTAGGATGCTACATTTTGGACCAGTTGCAATTGTAAGTAGGCCTAATTTTAAAAAATCCTACTTCAATTAGGTTGTTAAGCATCATAGCCTACCTCAGCCAGTAAAGTTATTTTATATAGGTCTAGGCTCCGAATAAATAGACTCCAATTAAGCCCTCTTGTTGTTTGTAAAGTGAAATTAAAATGAAGATTATTGTTGAAATGAATTGCTCGACTGGTGTAGGTTTTCTCTGTCTGTTGGTGTGCAACGCATAACAAGTTAGCTATATTTTCAGCACTAGATACTGTTCACCTCCAATTGATTGCACTGCGGTTGCCGCCAGTTGTTTTTTAAATTGAACCCTTACTTAACTAGGCAAGTCAGGTAGGAACAAATTCTTATTTACAAAGAAGGCTTACCCCGGCCAAACCCGGACGACGCTGGGCCAATTGTGCGCCGTCCTATGGCACTCCCAATCACGGTCGGATGTGATACAGCCTGAATATCGAACCAGGGACAGTAGTAAAGCTTCTTGCACCGAGATGTGCACCGAGATGCAGTGACTTAGACCGCTGCGCCACTCGGGAGAATGACCTATATGTATATATAATACGTTTACACAATACATTAGCAATGCAGAGTCATTCACAGATACACAAATGAAAGAGGTTAGCTATGCAGTCATTCACAGACACACAAATGAAAGAGGTTAACTACGCAGAGTAATTCTCAGACACAAATGAAAGAGGTTACACTACCCTGGATTACTGACCTCTGCCTGCCCTGACCCTGAGCCTGCCTGACATTCTGTACCTTTCAGACTCTGCTCTGGACTACTGACCTCTGCCTGCCCTTGACCTGTTGTTTGCCTGCCCCCCTGTTTCTGTAATACACTTGTGTTACTTCGAAACTGTCTGCATCTTCTCCTGAGCCTTGACAGCATGTAAAAGAGGCAGACGGAGGAAGGTGGGCATGTGAGACTAGCCAACGAAGACTAGCAGTAGAGCATGAGAGTTAGCTGTTATGTACTGTACAGTTGTTATGGTTCACGACAGTGTGCTGCTTTACAGAGACAGTATGTGAGTGTGCGTACGAGAGAGCCAGACAGCTTAGAGTTAGAGGTGACCTGGAGTGTGCATGTGAGTGTGCCTGTATTCTGATAAAGACTGACAGAACGTGCACATGGGCATAATAGGGCCATAAAGTGACCCTAGCAACAGAGGCTAGCTGTACGCCGGAACAAACGATAACGGCTAACGTAAACATGCTGGAAAGCATAGCAGCACTGGCCTAACAATGGAATGTGCACGTGCGTCTAGCTATGGTAGCTTTGGCATGGTGCGCACGCGAGCCTATAGCAAGAGAGGTCAACAATACGACGGCACGTGAGTCTAGCAACAGAGGTTAACAGGAGCAGGCACGTTTGTACAACTAAATACCAATAGGAACAGAAAAATGCTGTTGATGAGTCTATAGCAACATCACCATCCCCTCATTGGAGCATGTCTACAGTTGAAGTCGGAAGATTACATACACTTAGGTTTGAGTCATTAAAACGAATTTTACAACCACTCCACACATTTCTTGTTAGTCGGTTAGGACATCTACTTTGTGGATGACACAAGTCATTTTTCCAACAATTGTTTACAGACATATTATTTAACTTATAACTCACTGTATCACAATTCCAGTGGGTCAGAAGTTTAAATACGCTAAGTTGATTGACATCATTTGAGTCAATTGGAGGTGTACCTGTGGATGTATTTCAAGGCCTACCTTCAAACTCAGTGCCTCTTTGCTTGACATCATGAGAAAATCAAAAGAAATCGGCCAAGACCTCAGAAAACAAATTGTAGACCTCCACAAGTCTGGTTAATTCTTGGGAGCAATTTCCAAACGCCTGAAGGTACCACGTTCATCTCTACAAACAATAGTACGCAAGTATAAGCACCATGGGACCATGCAGCCGTCATACCGCTCAGGAAGGAGATGCATTCTGTCTCCTAGAGATGAACGTACTTTGGTGCGAAAAGTGCAAATCAATCCCAGAACAACAGCAAATGACCTTGTGAAGATGCTCGAGGAAACAGGTACAAAAGTATCTATATCCACAGTAAAATAAGTCCTATATCGACATAACCTGCTCCAAAACCACCATAAAAAAGCCAGACTATGGTTTGCAACTGCACATGGGGACAAAGATCGTACTTTTTGGAGAAATGTCCTCTGGTCTGATGAAACAAAAATAGAACTGTTTGGCCATAATGACCATTGTTATGCTTGGAGGAAAAAGGGGGATGCTTGCAAGCCGAAGAACACCATCCCAACCGTGAAGCACGGGGGTGGCAGCATCATGTCGTGGGGGTGCTTTGCTGCAGGAGGGACTTGTGCACTTCACAAAATAGATGGCATCATGAGGTAGGAAAATGATGTGGATATGTTGAAGCAACATCTCAAGACATCAGTCAGGAAGTTAAAGCTTGGTCATGAATGGGTCTTCTAAATGGACAATGACCCCAAGCATACTTCCAAAGTTGTGGCAAAATGGCTTAAGGACAACAAAGTCAAGGTATTGGAGTGGCCATCACAAAGTTCTGACCTCAATCTTATAGAAAATTTGTGGGCATAACTGAAAAAGTGTGTGCGAGCAAGGAGGCCTACAAACCTGACTCAGTTACACAAGCTCTGTCAGGAGGAATGGGCCAAAATTCACCCAACTTATTGTGGGAAGCTTGTGGATGGCTACCTGAAATGTTTGACCCAAGTTAAACAATTTAAAGGCAATGCTACCAAATACTAATTTAGTGTAAGTAAACTTCTGACCCACTGGGAATGTGATGAAAGAAATAAAAGCTGAAATAAATCATTCTCTCTACTATTATTCTGACATTTCACATTCTTAAAATAAAGTGGTGATCCTAACTGACCTCACACAGGGAATTTCTACAAGGATTAAATGTCAGGAATTGTGAAAAACGGAGTTTAAATGTATTTGGCTAAGGTGTATGTAAACTTCCGACTTCAACTGTATGTACCTAGCGACACAGGCTTGGATGTGAGACAGGCTACACAGATTAGATTGAGAGTGAACGAGAGCGCAGGGGCAGAGGTCAGAACAAGCGTGCACATGAGCCTTGAGAAACATGAAGTTAGTCACCTGCCATACCACCTAACCTATGGCGTCTCAAACATGCAATAGCCCCAGACCCAAACCTGAATAAAGTCTAACAAAAAGTGACACATTTTATAAACCATGGGCCAGAGGTGTCAGTCAGAGTATCACACAGACAGAAGGACCTGGCTCAAAGCCAACATCTCTCTCAACTCTCTCAGCCAGCCAGATGACTTCTTTACCCCTCATCTTTATTTATATATTCCAGACAAAACAAACCAAAATGAGACAAGAGTCACAATCAGAAAGAAAGTGACAATTTCTGATCATATCTTACAATGGCAGCTAGCCCATAACAGAGAGGACAAAGGAGTGGAGACAGACCCAAAATAGACCTGCTCAGTGTCAGCTCTCAAACGGGTTTGAATGACATTAGAATACGCCCTTGAACAATCTCAAGTGAGCCAAGAGGATATGTTTTGTGTGTGTGAGAAGGGGACGTATGGGACGTTCGAGTGGTTAATTTGGTCTGTGTATAGGTTACAGTATGTGGCTGCCACCAAATGGCGTTGGTGTCACACCGATGCTCAAGTCACTGTATAGGTTATGTGGCGGCCACCAAATGGCATTGGTGTCACAACGGTGCTCAAGTCACTGTGTTACAATCTGCACTGAGTGTCCAAAATATTAGGATACTTGCTCTTTTCATGACATAGACTGACCAGGTGAATCCAGGTGAAAGCTACGATCCCTTTTTGATGTCACCTGTTAAATCCACTTCAATCACTGTAGATGAAGGGGAGGAGACATGTTAAAGAAGGATTTTAAGCCTGGAGACAATTGAGCCATGGGTTGTGTCTCTGGGCCATTCAGAGGGTGAAAGACAAAAGATTTAAGTGTCTTTAAACAGGGTATGGTAGTAGGTGCCAGGAGCACCGGTGTGTGTCAAGAACTGGAAAACTGCTAGGTTTTTCACGCTCAACAGTTTCCCATGTGTATCAAGAATGGTCCACCACCCAAAGGACATTCAGCCAACTTGACACAACTGTGGGAAGCACTGGAGTCAACATGGGCCAGCATCCCTGTGGAATGCTTTCAACACCTTGTAGAGTCTATGCCCCTACTGTTCTGAGGGCAAAAGGGGGTGCAAACTCAATCTTAGGAAGGTGTTCCTAATGTTTTGTACACTCAGTGTATACATAGCCTTAGTGTGTACATATTCAGTACATACTCCAACAGCAGTCAGCAGAAGACTGCATTCAGAACATATGACAGAGAAACCTAAAGCTCAATAACACTTACAGACCAAGGGTTCATTCAAAGCCAAGGGTTGTGAGATTGCAATTTTATGTACTACGGTCTACAAGCGTCTAATTGTTCAATATAAAGATTAATGCACTTAATCTATGGGATAATTTGACATGTAATCTGCAGACTATTACGACTCAATATCCAAGTTCACTCTATACACTCACCTATTAACAATCACTACAGAGCAGGCTGATTCAATTACCACGGTCTTGGAGGGCATCAGGTATGTGGACTCTGGCCAATCAATGATATTAATGTATAAATTAACTGAACATAAAACTAGCACATCTTTGGTAATTGCTGCATCCAAGTCCATAAGCAAACACCACAGCTGAATCAGACAAACTATTACTGCAATCAATCTGATTCTCAACACTGTTCTCCATCTGCACGGTTCCTAATGCTACGCTACGCTACGCTGCAGCACATAATATGCTTTTCCACATTTCAAAGAGCTTTATCCCCTCTGTATTCTGTCTCACTCTCTCTACATTGCCTGTGGCCGTCTGTGTAATTATGGAGTAAGAGTCTCACATTCCTAAATTAAACATTTGCAGGCTTTATCAATTATTTCGTGTTGTGATTATCCGGCCCAGCTCCTTTCCTCCTCTCGCTCCCAAAAAGAAAAGTTATTTCAAAAGTACTTTTTTCAAAATAAATGAATTAATTAATGAAATTAGAGGACTGCGGCGTCAGACCAGAGAGTTATGTGAAGTGTTTTGCACAATCCTTTGACTGTGGATTAGCAAGCAGAAGTTGATATAAACATGAGAGTAAATTTGCCCGCGTTACACACAGCTATATCTGTCTGATAATACAGGACCCAGTTCTTAATTAATATTATTTTTTATTTTGATTTATTTAGACACACTCAGCAACTCTACATCCCATGGCTATGTGCAGCTCCAAGTAAAGTGACAAGTTCGAGACAGCAGCAATTCACAAGCTGCCCTATTACAAAATATTTATTTGGTTGGGTCTGGGATGGCCTTCACTGGATGTGTACTGTCACTGTTGCTTCTTACAGTCAGAAGAGAAAAGCAACACATCATAAACCTGTCAGACACAGTGGAGGATTAGACTGAGTCAGACACAGTGGAGGTGGAGACTGAGTCAGACACAGTGGAGGTGGAGACTGAGTCAGACACAGTGGAGGTGGAGACTGAGTCAGACACAGTGGAGGTGGAGACTGAGTCAGACACAGTGGAGGTGGAGACTGAGTCAGACACAGTGGAGGTGTAGACCGAGTCAGACACAGTGGAGGCTGAGACTGAGTCAGACACAGTGGAGGTGGAGACTGAGTCAGACCCGGCGGAGGTGTAGACTGAGTCAGACCCGGCGGGGGGTGTAGACTGAGTCAGACACTGCGGAGGCGTAGACTGAGTCAGACCCGGCGGGGGTGTAGACTGAGTCAGACCCGGCGGGGGTGTAGACTGAGTCAGACCCGGCGGGGGTGTAGACTGAGTCAGACACGGCGGAGGATTAGACTGAGTCAGACCCGGCGGAGGTGTAGACTGAGTCAGACCCGGCGGAGGTGTAGACTGAGTCAGACCCGGCGGAGGTGTAGACTGAGTCAGACCCGGCGGAGGTGTAGACTGAGTCAGACCCGGCGGGGGTGTAGACTGAGTCAGACCCGGCGGGGGTGTAGACTGAGTCAGACCCGGCGGGGGTGTAGACTGAGTCAGACCCGGCGGGGGTGTAGACTGAGTCAGACCCGGCGGGGGTGTAGACTGAGTCAGACCCGGCGGGGGTGTAGACTGAGTCAGACCCGGCGGGGGTGTAGACTGAGTCAGACCCGGCGGGGGTGTAGACTGAGTCAGACCCGGCGGGGGTGTAGACTGAGTCAGACCCGGCGGGGGTGTAGACTGAGTCAGACCCGGCAGAGGCGTAGACTGAGTCAGACACAGCGGAGGATTAGACTGAGTCAGACCCGGCGGAGAATTAGACTGAGTCAGACCCGGCAGAGGCGTAGACTGAGTCAGACACAGCGGAGGATTAGACTGAGTCAGACCCGGCGGAGAATTAGACTGAGTCAGACCCGGCGGGGGCGTAGACTGAGTCAGACCCGGCGGGGGCGTAGACTGAGTCAGACCCGGCGGGGGTGTAGACTGAGTCAGACCCGGCGGGGGTGTAGACTGAGTCAGACCCGGCGGGGGTGTAGACTGAGTCAGACACGGCGGAGGATTAGACTGAGTCAGACCCGGCGGGGGTGTAGACTGAGTCAGACCCGGCAGAGGCGTAGACTGAGTCAGACACAGCGGAGGATTAGACTGAGTCAGACCCGGCGGAGGTGTAGACTGAGTCAGACCCGGCGGGGGCGTAGACTGAGTCAGACCCGGCGGGGGCGTAGACTGAGTCAGACCCGGCTGGGGCGTAGACTGAGTCAGACCCGGCGGGGGCGTAGACTGAGTCAGACCCGGCGGGGGCGTAGACTGAGTCAGACCCGGCGGGGGCGTAGACTGAGTCAGACACAGCGGAGGTGTAGACTCAGCCTCTAATGTCTCTGACGATGGCATCTCGTTTGCATAATGCCTATTCCTCTCATCTGTGTCGAATAGTTTGTGTGGGAGATGGGAGCAGACCAGTATCAGCTCTTTCTCCACAGGAGACCTCCTTCCAAAAAATGTAATCTTTAATTTACAATCTGTAGAAAATATGAGAATAGAAAGGTTCAGAACTTTTGTGAAACATCACAGCACAGTTGAAAAATATATGGCAAATAGAAATCCAATATGGATGGTGTTAAGAGATGGGAGATGGAAGGGGTTGAATGGAGCTGAAGGGTGGGACTAATAACAAGATAACTAATATAAAACATACTGTGTCTGTAAAATGTATTCAGGTTCAGAACTTTTGTGAAAGAAATAGATGGGAGAGGTTGAGGTTAGAGGAAGAACAGGAGGTAAAACAAACAAAACATAACTATTTGCTGGTTGAGAGAATGCCAAGTGTGTGCCATGCTGTCATCAAGGTACATTTGTGTAACTTTTTTTTGGTTACTACATGATTCCGTATGTGTTATTTCATAGTTTTGATGTCTTAACTATTATTCTACAATGTAGAAAATAGTAAAAAAATATATAAAGAAACACCCTGGAATGAGTAGCTGTGTCCAAACTTTCGACTGGTAGTGTATATACAGTGGGGAGAACAAGTATTTGATACACTGCCGATTTAGCAGGTTTTCCTACTTACAAAGCATGTAGAGGTCTGTAATTTTTATCATAGGTACACTTCAACTGTAAGAGACGGAATCTAAAACAAAAATCCAGAAAATCACATTGTATGATTGTTAAGTAATTAATTTGCATTTTATTGCATGACATAAGTATTTGATCACCTACCAACCAGTAAGAATTCCGGCTCTCACAGACCTGTTAGTTTTTCTTTAAGAAGCCCTCCTGTTCTCCACTCATTACCTGTATTAACTGCACCTGTTTGAACTCGTTACCTGTATAAAAGACACCTGTCCACACACTCAATCAAACAGACTCCAACCTCTCCACAATGGCCAAGACCGGAGAGCTGTGTAAGGACATCAGGGGTAAAATTGTAGACCTGCACAAGGCTGGGATGGGCTACAGGACAATAGGCAAGCAGCTTGGTGAGAAGGCAACAACTGTTGGCGCAATTATTAGAAAATGGAAGAAGTTCAAGATGACGGTCAATCACCCTCGGTCTGGGGCTCCATGCAAGATCTCACCTCGTGGGGCATCAATGCTCATGAGGAAGGTGAGGGATCAGCCCAGAACTACACGGCAGGACCTGGTCAATGACCTGAAGAGAGCTGGGACCACAGTCTCAAAGAAAACCATTAGTAACACACTACGCTGTCATGGATTAAAATCCTGCAGCGCACGCAAGGTCCCCCTGCTCAAGCCAGCGCATGTCCAGGCCCGTCTGAAGTTTGCCAATGACCATCTGGATGATCCAGAGGAGGAATGGGAGAAGGTCATGTGGTCTGATGAGACAAAAATAGAGCTTTTAGGTCTAAACTCCACTCGCCATGTTTGGAGGAAGAAGAAGGATGAGTACAACCCCAAGAACACCATCCCAACCATGAAGCATGGAGGTGGAAACATCATTCTTTGGGGATGATTTTCTGCAAAGGGGACAGGACGACTGCACCGTATTGAGGGGAGGATGGATGGGGCCATGTATCGCGAGATCTTGGCCAACAACCTCCTTCCCTCAGTAAGAGCATTGAAGATGGGTCGTGGCTGTCTCTTCCAGCATGACAACGACCCAAAACACACAGCTAGGGCAACTAAGGAGTGGCTCCGTAAGAAGCATCTCAAGGTCCTGGAGTGGCCTAGCCAGTCTCCAGACCTGAACCCAATAGAACATCTTTGGAGGGAGCTGAAAGTCCGTATTGCCCAGCGACAGCCCCGAAACCTGAAGGATCTGGAGAAGGTCTGTATGGAGGAGTGGGCCAAAATCCCTGCTGCAGTGTGTACAAACCTGGTCAAGAACTACAGGAAACGTATGATCTCTGTAATTGCAAACAAAGGTTTCTGTACCAAATATTAAGTTCTGCTTTTCTGATGTATCGAATACTTATGTCATGCAATAAAATGCAAATTAATTACTTAAAGATCATACAATGTGATTTTCTGGATTTTTGTTTTAGATTCCGTCTCTCACAGTTGAAGTGTACCTATGATAAAAATTACAGACCTCTACATGCTTTGTAAGTAGGAAAACCTGCTAAATCGGCAGTGTATCAAATACTTGTTCTCCCCACTGTATATGCCAACAAGTATATGGAGGATTGGAAGGGATGCAGACAATATTAAAGCTGATCCACCCCCCCACCCCTCCAACAAATAATAATAATAAAATATAAAGATAATACAAATGAAAAACATCACACGTCTGAGATTATCCAAGTCACACTTGTCACAGTGAAAGGAGGACGTTGGCTATGTATCCATCTGGATAACAGAACTGAGGGTGATGAGCCTGTCGTTGCAGAGTGAGCAGTGTATATATAAACACTATGTCTGCTTCTTCTTTCACTAAGTTTCTTAGGCCTCTTTCCTCCTCTCCTCTACCTCTCCAACGACAAGGTCAGACAGTGGGCACTTGTAGAAAAATACAGGTTTGGACTGTACCCCTGGGGAGGAGGCAGGGCCTTCTCAGCCAGAGAGATATTGCTGAATCTCCTGACAAGGAAACTAGATTCATTTTCACATACCCCGGTCTGACGCTGTATCGTGCTGACCCGTCATTGGCTCCTGCCGAGGCTGTCATCTCAGCTTCGGCATCAAGGCACAGCGGTGACACGCTTCTCTTCCCAGGCTTCGGCCAGACCAGGTGCTCTCCACTGGAGGCGTTCCTGTCAGTGCAGGGCAAAGGTTCATGGGACAACTACATCAATATGTCAAACAGCAGGAGCCTCAGTAGAGAACAGGCATAAAGAAATTAAACAGGGAAAGGAGACAAGACGATATAAACAGAGGTTGAATCAGCTCTACCACATCATCAGTATGAACCATGGAAGAAGTACAATAGCAGGTCCATTTAAGACTACAGTATAAAAAAAACTCTACTGCACTGTCTCGCTCATTGGATATGAGGACAAATCTAACAGTAACAACCTGGACAGTGCATGCAGAGGTTATTTAGGTCTTCCATCCAAGACTCTAATTTAGATATGGGAAGTTGTTCTTGCGTGCAAACTTCTAATCTCTTCTCCTCTCTTGTTAGTGAGCAATGGCTTTGCATGCGGCAAACAGGACAGTACATCTCAATGAAGGAGGATGTTTACTCTAATGCGGTGATGATTTATTGACTCAGTAATTTACTCAGGAGCCCCTTGATCTATGGAAAGGTGTGAGTAGGCTATTTGCTGAGCAAACAATAACAAGAGAGGCATATAAACAATGTTATGTTTTATGTGACTTTAAACCAAAGCTGGAGACTTTAAACCAAAGTTGGACTAAAATAGGTGCATTTTGGGTGCCGGTACTGTTTATATTGGGGTGCAGGAGCTCTACAATACTTTTGAGCTAATATTCTATAAGAGGAACAGGAGCTCAAGAAGTAGAAAATGTAAGGTGCCAGTACTCACTTCTGGTGAGGTCCTGCCCAAGTCAAGCACTGCCTTAAACTTCAGAGAAACGATCTATAGAGATTGTAGAGGAGTGAGAAGTAGAGCTGGCCAGGAAAACCTCTAATGCTGAAAAGATACCCTCTACTCAATGGTATCCTAACAGCACTAAACAGCCTGCAGGGAAAGTGAATGGGTTACTGAATCAATTACTCGTGATTCGATGATTAAAATCAATGGCCTACAGTAAATCAATAATGGACCAGGTGAATTAGTCATAATGACAATGGTTGTAACTATGATCTAAGGTTGATCTGAGGTTGCGTTTAGACTACTGGCAAACAATGAATGAGACTGTGAATGAGAGAGTGAGACACAGAATGAGTGGGACTGTGAATGAGAGAGAGACCGAGAAAGGGAGTGTAGCAATTAACGAATGAGTAGAGTTGCTGGTGAATAAATCCTAATGGCTCTCCATCTGTCTACAGCTCTGTTCTGTTGGTAGACTGTAGGGGACGTGGTGAAGACAACACAGGCCTCTCTCTCCCACTCTCTCTCTCCAACCCTCCCTCTCCTCGTCTATGAAGCTGACCTGGAACTGTCAGAGACGGTACAGACCATCCTGGCTTCTGGAAGCATCGCAGACAATAAGCCAAAATGAAAAACACAAAGTTGCTTCTCTCCCCCACCTCTTCCTGTTCTCTGCCACACGCTTTCCCCTCTGTATCCAGCTATGCCGTGCCAGAACCATTCAGCACTCTGTTTGTTCAGAGAGACAAAGAGAGAGAGAGAAAGGGGGGAAATACAGAAATACACTAAGAAAAAATAAGAAACCGCATGACAAAAAACAGCTCATTGTGATAGAAGAATCCATCGAATCAAATAATTTCTGGGAAAATTGGATCACACTAAACAAACAACAACATGAAGAGCTATCTATCCAAAATGGAGAAGTATGGATAAACCACTTCTCCAACAATTTTCGGCCATATAACAAAGAACCAAGAGCAAAAACATATACATGATAATTTACACATCTTAGAATGAATTATTAAAGACTACCAGAACCCACTGGATTCTCCAATTACATTGAATGAAATACAGGTCAAAATACAAACCCTCCAACCCAAAAAGGCCTGTGGTGTTGATGGTATTGTCATGACGTTGCCCTCTTTGGGTACAGCGAGCACCATCCCCCTCTCTCTGTCTCCTACAACCAGGCTGATGTGGTCAGAGAGGTCGTAAATTCCTGGAGGAGATTATCTCCTCATGGACACAATATAGAGAGAGAGTGAGTTTTCATAGAGAGAACAAAGGAATTTCTTCCACCTCACAGAACTTGAGGTCCGAAGAACAATTATGTTCTGGAGAAGGTATAAAAGATCGGTGTAGAATACAGCTACGAACTGGTCCGTTTGGTACAATTTTGTGAAACTCATGGGAGACAATACGGCCACATTACCATAACGCTGCTTATATAATAGCCTCAGTAATGAGGCTTACATCTAATTGTTGTATAAGATGAAGGAGTGAGGATGATACTGTTTGTGAAATTGTGTAATGTGATTTTGGACTGTTTAATGAAGGAAACTAACTAAATCAGAGGACCGCCCATGAGCACATTTATGGTCGGGCATCATGGGACAGGCCCTTTTCTGCTCTTCCGAATAAAACCCCCACCCGGGTTTTCTATCACCAGACCAGCTTACCTCGATAACGAGAGGGCCAAGGTTTGAGAGGAGACCATAAACCTAAGGTTTGAGTAGATGGCTGAATCTTTTAACCATACCACGTGGTTAAACTCTTAGACTATCGATATCGACAGAATAAGAACAAGTCTTTGATATTAATTACTAGTCTGCAGCTAGGAATTCGGTATCATTGAACGCGAAGACCGACAACCGCCGAAACATCTATTCTATAACGACATGAATGAATGTCACTCTGAACTATCAATTCTAATCACGACAGAGAGAGAGCGGACAAACTCTCCAACAGAAACAAACTTTTCAACAGAGATCCCGAGGACACACAGAGTAAATATATATATTTGATTGCAATTATTCCCGAATGAGTGAGCGTTCATGTGCAAAGGATTAGTATTTCAATTGTTATAATTATCAACTGTGTGTTGTCTTATCTCAGTCGACCCCCACTTCCCTTTTGTACACCAAGCCGCTATCATTTCCTTGTAACAATCTATTGTTTGTGTTTTGCATTTCTGTGAATTACTTAGTTAGTAAATAAATGATTTTAACTTCTCTAGGGTAGGAATTTTGGATGAAAAGCATGCCCAAATTAAACTGCCTGCTTCTTGGGCCCAAAAGATATATGGATATAACTGGTAGATTTTGATAGAAAACACTCTAAAGTTTACAAAACTGTTACAATAGTGTCTGTGAGTATAACAGAACTGATTTGGCAGGCGAAAACCTGAGAAAAATCCATTCGGGAAGTTGTTTTTTGTTTTGTTTTGTAGTTTTCTATTCAATGCCATTACAGTATCCATTGATTTAGGACTCACATTGCAGTTCCTATGCCTTCCACTAGATGGCAACAGTCTTTAGAAATTGTTTCAGGCTTGTATTCTGAAAAATGAGGAAGTAAGAGCAATCTGAATGAGTGGACCCTAAAGTGTCACAGAGCTTTTTCATGCGCGAGACCGAGAGAGTGCCTTTCTTGTTTACATTTTATATTGACGACGTTATTGTCCGGTTGAAATATTATCGATTATTTAGGCTAAAAACAACCTGAGGCTTGAATATAAACATCGTTTGACATGTTTCTATGAACTTTACGGATACAATTTGGATTTTTTCGTCTGCCTGTTTTGACTGCGTTTGAGCCTGTGGATTACTGAAGAAAACACGCAAACAAAACTGAGGTTTTTGGATATAAAGAGACTTTATCGAACAAAAGGAACATTTATTGAGTAAATTAATGTCTGCTGAGTGCAACCATATGAAGATCATCAAAGGTAAGGGATTAATTTTATCTCTATTTCCGACTTGTGTAACTCTTCTACTTGGCTGGTTACTGTTTGTAATGATTTGTCTGCTGGGCTATGTTCTCAAATAATCGTATGGTATGCTTTCGCCGAAAAGCATTTTTTAAATCTGACACCGTGGTTGGATTCACAAGAAGTTAATCTTTAAACCTATGTAAAATATGTTTTGTTTTCTGAATTTTTATAATGAGTATTTCTGTATTTGAATTTGGCGCCAAGCAGTTTCACTGGCTGTTGAAGAGGTGGGACGCTAATGTCTCACGTACCCAAGAGAGGTTAAGACAATTGATGTATGGATGACTCATAGTGAAGACTGGGTTCATGCAGATAACCAACAATTTACGACGTTTGTAATGAGACTAACGTGAGGTAAAGAATATGTCATTAATCAGAAGACTAAGGGATCAGATATTAAAATATCTGAAAGTTATATTAGGAAAATGATAACTTTGTAATCTGAATATTTTCCTTGGTGCCCCGACTTCCTAGTTAATTACAGTTACATGTTTAATCGCGTAATAATAATTACAGAGTTATTTGATAAAGATCAATCTTCAGTTTAATGATGCCAAAAACACGACAGTATCCTAAAATAAATGATAACATATACAGACCACAAATTCCAACTGGCTGTTCTTAAACAGCATCCTTAGCTCTGGCATCCTCCCTAATATTTGGAACCAAGGACTGATCACCCCATTCCACAAAAGTGGAGACAAATTTGACCCCAATAACTACCATTGGATATTCAACAGCAACTTTGGGAAAATCCTCTGCATCATCATTAACAGCAGACTGGTATATTATCTCAGTGAAAACAATGTACTGAGCAAATGTCAAACTGGCTTTTTACCAAATATTCACCCTGCACACCCTAATTGACAAACAAACAAACCAAAACAAAGGCAAAGTTTTCTCATGCTTTGTTGATAAAAAAAAAAAGCTTTTGACTCAATTTGGCATGAGGATCTGTCAGGTTTTGGCCAGGACTGTTCAGGTTTTGGTCACTAGATGTCCCCATTGCACCTTTTTTGTACCTTTTGTTTTTTCCTTGCTCTAATTATTGTTTGCACCTGTGTGTCGTTCCCTTGTTAGTATTTAAACCCTGTGTGTTCCTCAGTTCTTTGCTCAGTGTTTGTATGTTAGCACCCAGCCCCAGCCTTGTTGTGAACATATATTTCTCTTATTGGATTTTCCAGAGGTTCTCTGGTTTAGTGCTTGTGTATTTTTGAGTAGTCTTTTGAGGTTTGTTTTTCCCTGCTGTTTTTACCACTTTGTGGAGTTTCTTTGTATTTTGGAGGATATCCATTTTGTGCCTCTTGGCTTTATTTTTGGACGTGGTGGATTTATATTCTTTGCCTGAAGATCTTGTCCTTTTATTAAACCACCATCTCTAGTACTGCTGAGTCTGCCTCATCTTCTGGGTTCTGCCGACTATTAGTGACTGTTTCTCTCACCGGGTCCTGACAGGATCTACTTTACAAATTGATTGAAAGCGGTGTTTGGGGAAAAATATAAGACATTATAAAATCCATGTACAGAAACAACAAGTGTGCGGTTAAATTGAGCAAAAAACACACACATTTCTTTCTACAGGGCCGTGGGGTGAGACAGGGATGCAGCTTGAGCCGCACCCACTTCAACATATATATCAACGAATTGTCGAGGGCACTAGAACAGTCTGCAGCATTCGGCCTCATCCTACTAGAATCTGAAGTCAAATGTCTACTGTTTGCTGATGATCTGGTGCTTCTGTACCCAACCAAGGAGGGCCTACAGCTGCACCTAGATCTTCTGCACAGATTCTGTCAGACCTGGGCCCTGACAGTAACTCTCAGTAAGACAAAAATAATGGTGTTCCAAAAAAGATCTGGTTGCCAGAAACACAAATACAAATTCCATCTAGACACCATGGCAATGTAAACATAAGTTTCCCATGCCAATAAAGCCCTTGAAATGCTTTGAACTGAATTGAGAGAGAGAGAGGGAGTTGTTTTGTTCCATCACCCCATGGGCAACACCAAGAGGAGAGTCAAGCAAACAGCAGCAGGCTAAACCACTCCACTATAAAAAATAACTTGGGAACACAGCAACCCCACAGTCACATCGACCTGCCTGGGAACACAGCAACCCCACACAGTCACTTCAACCTGCCTGGGAACACAGCAGCCCCACACAGTCACTTCAACCTGCCTGGAACACAGCAGCAACCACACAGTCACTTCAACCTGCCTGGGAACACAGCAGCAACCACACAGTCACTTCAACCTGCCTGGAAACACAGCAGCTCCACACAGTCACTTCAACCTGCCTGGGAACACAGCAGCTCCACACAGTCACTCCAACCTGCCTGGGAACACAGCAGCAACCACACAGTCACTTCAACCTGCTGGGAACACAGCAGCAACCACACAGTCACTTCAACCTGCCTGGAAACACAGCAGCTCCACACAGTCACTCCAACCTGCCTGGAAACACAGCAGCAACCACACAGTCACTTCAACCTGCTGGGAACACAGCAGCCCCACACAGTCACTCCAACCTGCCTGGGAACACAGCAGCAACCACTCAGTCACTTCAACCTGCCTGGAAACACAGCAGCCCCACACAGTCACTTCAACCGCCCCTCTGGAACACTCAGCTCCTGCTCAGCTGCAGCACCACCGCCCCGCTGGAACACTCAGCTCCTGCTCAGCTGCAGCACCACCACCCCCGCTGGAACACTCAGCTCCTGCTCAGCTGCAGCACCACCGCCCCGCTGGAACACTCAGCTCCTGCTCAGCTGCAGCACCACCGCCCCGCTGGAACACTCAGCTCCTGCTCAGCTGCAGCACCACCGCCCCCGCTGGAACACTCAGCTCCTGCTCAGCTGCAGCACCACCGCCCCCGCTGGAACACTCAGCTCCTGCTCAGCTGCAGCACCACCAACCCGCTGGAACACTCAGCTCCTGCTCAGCTACAGCACCACCGCCCCGCTGGAACACTCAGCTGCTGCTCAGCTGCAGCACCACCGCCCCGCTGGAACACTCAGCTCCTGCTCAGCTGCAGCACCACCGCCTCGCTGGAACACTCGGCTCCTGCTCAGCTGCAGCACCACCGCCCCGCTGGAACACTCGGCTCCTGCTCAGCTGCAGCACCACCGCCCCGCTGGAACACTCGGCTCCTGCTCAGCTGCAGCACCACCGCCCCGCTGGAACACTCAGCTCCTGCTCAGCTGCAGCACCACCGCCCCCGCTGGAACACTCAGCTCCTGCTCAGCTGCAGCACCACCGCCCCGCTGGAACACTCAGCTCCTGCTCAGCTGCAGCACCACCGCCCCGCTGGAACACTCAGCTCCTGCTCAGCTGCAGCACCACCGCCCCCGCTGGAACACTCAGCTCCTGCTCAGCTGCAGCACCACCGCCCGGCTGGAACACTCAGCTCCTGCTCAGCTGCAGCACCAACGCCCCCGCTGGAACACTCAGCTCCTGCTCAGCTGCAGCACCACCGCCCCGCTGGAACACTCGGCTCCTGCTCAGCTGCAGCACCAACGCCCCCGCTGGAACACTCAGCTCCTGCTCAGCTGCAGCACCAACGCCCCCGCTGGAACACTCAGCTCCTGCTCAGCTGCAGCACCACCGCTTCAACCTGCCTGGAACACAGCAGCAACCACACAGTCACTTCAACCTGCCTGGGAACACAGCAGCAACCACACAGTCACTTCAACCTGCCTGGGAACACAGCAGCTCCACACAGTCACTCCAACCTGCCTGGAAACACAGCAGCTCCACACAGTCACTCCAACCTGCCTGGGAACACAGCAGCAACCACACAGTCACTTCAACCTGCTGGGAACACAGCAGCAACCACACAGTCACTTCAACCTGCCTGGAAACACAGCAGCTCCACACAGTCACTCCAACCTGCCTGGAAACATAGCAGCAACCACACAGTCACTTCAACCTGCTGGGAACACAGCAGCCCCACACAGTCACTCCAACCTGCCTGGGAACACAGCAGCAACCACTCAGTCACTTCAACCTGCCTGGAAACACAGCAGCCCCACACAGTCACTTCAACCGCCCCTCTGGAACACTCAGCTCCTGCTCAGCTGCAGCACCACCGCCCCGCTGGAACACTCAGCTCCTGCTCAGCTGCAGCACCACCACCCCCGCTGGAACACTCAGCTCCTGCTCAGCTGCAGCACCACCGCCCCGCTGGAACACTCAGCTCCTGCTCAGCTGCAGCACCACCACCCCCGCTGGAACACTCAGCTCCTGCTCAGCTGCAGCACCACCGCCCCGCTGGAACACTCGGCTCCTGCTCAGCTGCAGCACCACCGCCCCGCTGGAACACTCGGCTCCTGCTCAGCTGCAGCACCACCGCCCCGCTGGAACACTCAGCTCCTGCTCAGCTGCAGCACCACCGCCCCGCTGGAACACTCAGCTCCTGCTCAGCTGCAGCACCAACGCCCCCGCTGGAACACTCAGCTCCTGCTCAGCTGCAGCACCACCGCCCCGCTGGAACACTCAGCTCCTGCTCAGCTGCAGCACCACCGACCCGCTGGAACACTCAGCTCCTGCTCAGCTGCAGCACCAACGCCCCCGCTGGAACACTCAGCTCCTGCTCAGCTGCAGCACCACCGCCCCGCTGGAACACTCAGCTCCTGCTCAGCTGCAGCACCACCGACCCGCTGGAACACTCAGCTCCTGCTCAGCTGCAGCACCACCGCCCCTCTGGAACACTCAGCTCCTGCTCAGCTGCAGCACCAACGCCCCCGCTGGAACACTCAGCTCCTGCTCAGCTGCAGCACCACCGACCCTGCTGGAACACTCAGCTCCTGCTCAGCTGCAGCACCACCGCCCTCCTGGAACACTCAGCTCCTGCTCAGCTGCAGCACCATCGCCCCCGCTGGAACACTCAGCTCCTGCTCAGCTGCAGCACCACCGCCCCACTGGAACACTCAGCTCCTGCTCAGCTGCAGCACCACCACCACGCTGGAACACTCAGCTCCTGCTCAGCTGCAGCACCACCGCCCTCCTGGAACACTCAGCTCCTGCTCAGCTGCAGCACCACCACCCCACTGGAACACTCAGCTCCTGCTCAGCTGCAGCACCACCACCCCGCTGGAACACTCAGCTCCTGCTCAGCTGCAGCACCACCGCCCTCCTGGAACACTCAGCGACTAAAAACAATAGAAAATGTCACAATTGTTTATACACAACTTCAATGCATTTGGTTTACTCTTTTCAAATAAGGGAATACTGATTAATACCTGTATCATCCGGTGCGTCTTGCATGTCCGTGTCCCCTCCACCTCCGTCACTACTCCACTCAGGAGGAATTCCCCTATAATACCAGTAAGTTTCTCATCAAAGGGGGTTGAGCTACGGTGTCCCCTTTCCCCCACCCGTGGCACAACCACTTTGTCTGTGTAAGGCTATGCGCCTTTTGGCCTCCACTTTTATATCGGACCACTTCTTTTTATTTCTGAGAGGGTCCGACCTTCTGAGTCAGCAGCATTCACACCGTCTGCCACATGCTGCCACTCTAACCCCTTTTTGGCATTTGTGCGTAAGCACTTTCTGTGTTTCGTCCGTAAGCCACCTTTTGACCTGAATCCTCCACACAGTTTTATAAATGAGGCCCCAGGTCTTTCTTGTTGATCCCCCACTCTTACAGCATATTCTCAAAGAAATCTCTGATGTTGTGAGCCGAGTGATCTTCTGGGAAGAACTGAGTTTCCAGAAAGTTTGATTCCTGTTGCCAGTCTGGGGTGAGGTAATGGATAGTGAAGCTGATGTAGGGTTGACCACCCCAGGGGTCCAGGGGCCAGTCTGGGGTGAGGTAATGGATAGTGAAGCTGATGTAGAGTTGACCGCCACTGCTTTCACTGGTCCAGAGGTAAGTAGCTGTAGAAAACCATGTACTTTGAAACAAACTTTTTCCAACATCAGCTTTAACCTGGTTGTACAGGTTTGGGATTTTAGTCTTGGAAAATAATGTTGGTGATGGCACTTTGTAGTGAGGCACGGCAACCTTCATCAGCCTCAGAAAGCCAGGCCTCTCAACAATTTGAAATGGCATCATGTCCTTTGCAATGTAATATGAAAGGGCTGCAGTGAGATCTTGAGCATTTTTTGATGTGGGTGCATAAGCAGCCTGCCTTTTAAATGCTTGCTGGAGTGTCTGTGTCACAACTGTAGAGGAGGGACCAGTAGCATCACTGGGTTTGCCTGCTGCACGCCCACTCTGTAAACAAGAGAATAGCAAATGTATTATTATTATTTGTATTATTATTAGTGTTGTTACATTATAATTATTATTATTCACTCACACACACACACACAGTCTATCTTCTGTGTTATATTTGAGTATACGCAATGACCCCATGTACAATTTACATAAATATAAATGAGTTTTAAGAAGACAGTGATAGTAATTGCAATGAGCCTAGTAATTGCATGTTCTGCAGACAGGGTGACCATCTTCGATTAAGTTTCCAACAGAACTCTTGTAAAACCCAAAATATGACAACACTTCAGATTTGGTCATCTTAGAAGGCTGAAAAATTCCTGAGCACTGTCACTGCCTCCTGCCATGTTTTCACACAAAACAAAACCCACGTTGCCTGCTGTGCCTCCGTCAGACTGTTGCTAACTTTGGTTGATGCTGGACAGTATTTACCGTGAGTTTTTCAAACCGTGGTAATCAAACACGGTTTAAATTACAGTATAATTAAAATTTGAAACGGTAATACTAACCGTCAGGAATTTTTCCGTGGTTTATCGTGAAACCGCTAACCGTTTCATCCCTAAGGCAGACATTAATGAGAGAGGGCGTCATTAGGACTAGACTCCACCGCAGAAGGAACACAGCTGAACCTCTGAGCTAAAAGATTGGACTGTCCTTTCTAAACAACTGCTATCGAGTAATGTTTGTGTGTGTGTTTGTGTATGTGTTTGTATGTGTGTGTGTGTGTCCTTGCATTAGATCTGCTAAACTGCACATCAGTTCAGCTCAATTTTCCATGCTCACTGTCACAAGTCTTGACATTCCTCACACACATGACGATGCCTTACACAATAATATTTCTCTATCCGTTGGCACTATACTACCCCCCCCACACACACACACACACACAACTCCTCCCCCACACACACACTTCCCTCCTAAACACGCACAGCACACAATACTCCTTTGTCTCCGTCTGCCGGGTCCATAACTTTGACTGAACGTTATAATTCAGCCCTGTGAATCTTAAGCATCAACAGCACTCTCTCCTCCCTAATGTTCCTGGGGATTGAGACATGTCAGAGGTTAAAAAATTCCGTTAGGGGAGAATAAGGGGCTGGCGTTTATTTATTTTATTTTTTTACCTTTATTTAACTAGGCAAATCAGTAAAGAACAAACTCTTATTTACAATGACGGCTTACCCCAGCCAAACCCGGACGATGCTGGGACAATTGAGGGAAAGCTCTCAGTGAAATCCTCATAGCCTTTCACGGATATCAATCATTGTTCCTTAATGCACACCCTGACACATATGCTCACACACTCCCACCCGGCAGTCTTCTAAGGCCCTTCTGATGACTGCATACATGCAACACACACAGACTGCACTCAATCTGATGCAGAGTGGTTGGCATCCTGTCAGGTTATATGGACGAAAATACAATTGGCTCAGAATGGAGTGATTAACATGACTTTTGTTGTGAGTGAATACACAAACTTACCTACAGGAGCAGAGTCCACATTAGACAGAGCAGACACAACATCCCAGGGGGTGGAGAGAGGGAGGGAGGGGTGGTGAGAGGGAGGAATGGAGAGAGGGAGGGATGGAGAGAGGAAGGGATGGAGAGAGGGAGGGATGGAGAGAGGGAGGGATGGATGGAGAGATGGAGGAATGGAGAGACGGAGGGATGGAGAGAGGGAGAAATAGAATATGATTAGTGACATCAAAGGATAAACACTTTTCTCAATACACAAGAGGGAATGCTAACTCTCCTCTCTGACCATTTGTGTGTGTCTGCATTTCACCACGTGACCGTGAGCCTCACCTCAACCCACCTTGAATTGCAAACAGCACTACCCAATGCAATAATATATCTCAATATCACCACACTGTTGTAACACCATTAACAGCAGCAGCAGGTTTGATAAAGGACTTATTTAAATGACAATATTGTCAAAAGCATCAATCATGCACTTAAAGCCCTTGATTAAAGAGTAGGTACACTACATCTAATGGTTGCTGTAAACAATGAAAGTATTATTGTTGTAATTAGCTAAAGTGGTGATGAGGTGCTGAATTGAAATTAAGTTTTATCTGCTACTTATAATTGACTGCAATCAATAAGCTTTTCCATAATGTGCGTGTCTTCATGAGAATTATTATGACTTAAGACCGAGGCACACACAACCTTTCTGTATGCACTCATCTACACACATTCACAATGCCGTGCGCACGCACACACACACACACACACCCACCCATTCACCAACACGGGCCAATCTGAAATTGAAAGACTGAAATTTTCCATCTCTTATCGACCGTGTGTGTTTGACCTCCCTGGCCCGTCCTTTATGTAGGTCACATCTCTAAATCACTGGGCCTCTTATTAAACGCCCCTCGTTGCTCACACACACACCTAAGCTCCTCACTCTGCTGAGCTGCTGATAATGGAAATGCTGATAAAGCCTGTGCGAGTCGAGCCTCGCACCGCCAACCACACCTCTCTATCTAGACTTCCAGAAAACAAAAGATGAAGACTGTACCAGTTGAGTCAGGTCACCCGGTTTGAAACTTTACTTAATCTGCAGCAAAGCTGCACAAAAAGATGAAACTTCCTCAAAAACATTTGGGTCATAATTCGACCCAAATATACATTTTGCCGGAACTATCCTTTAAAATGGGGAACAGAACAACAGTCACCAATGACTCTTCCTAACGTGAGTCTCGAAGACAGAAAAGAATAGAGGCAAGTTGAGCTGAGGTTACACACGACTCTTCCTAACGTGAGTCTCAGAGACAGAAAAAAATTGAGGTGAGTTGAGCGCAGGTCTTCGCTGCCACTGACATATGTTTGTCTGAGTATGTCTGAGATGTAAGGACGCTCTGCAGGCCCATTTCTCATTTAAAGTGTTTTTCTACCACGATTCTGAAGTAGATGCTGTTTTGGTTGCCCAGCCACCTGCTGTGTTTAAAAAATGTATCCAAATTCAATATTGCACGCAGTGAGTAAATAAGAAAGAGAAACATGTTTTGGCTGCCATCTACAACCAGAGAGTTCTTGTAAAATTATGGATGTGAGAGGCAGGGCTCTCAGAGGACTGGCAGGACAAAGCCTGAGGGCGTACGAGAGCCTACTTCCTCGGTCAACAGAGGTCACTAAGCCAATCGACCAATCAGTGATCAATTTCCCCCTCCAGACTGTATGTGTGTGTGTATATGTGTGTGTCCTTCTCATTGCGAGCCCCAGGCTAAGGGTGGTAGGAGCCATCGATCCCAGGCAGTGCTGATCAATAGGGCCATCGTTGTGAAGATACATAAACAGCGAAAACCAAGAACGCTTTACTTACTGGAGCACATGAATCTGCCTCCACGCCTGGCAGCCAGTGTGTTGCCTCCACAACATTTCCTCCATAGCCATTTAGTTTAATAAACTTCTACGGTATGTACACGGACAGACACATTACATCTGCTTGACTAACTCAGAGTGGGGAGCAACATCAATCTCCTCCAGTGACTAAGCATGTATTACCCAATCCAGCTGCTGTGGTCTTTTGATTTGCAGTCTTTTATCGTTCATCAATGAACTTCCTATTTACTCCATCTCAAGTTCAATAGATTAATGCTATAGTCTCTCTTCTTTCTGTAAGTTTCAACTGTTCCTTTTTGCAGTTTTCTGGAGTTTTCTGACTTCCATCTTCTTATAGACTCATTGTACAACAAGCTACTACAACATCATTCAACGTGTTTCCTGTTGGTCTTCATTAGATCCTGTTAGAGGTCAGACAAGACAACGGTGATCCCCCATCTCTCCATCTATATCTTCCACTGCAGGACTTATCGCAGGCTGAGCTAGCCTAACGTCTCCCTATGCAAACTCACTGGGAGGATGCTAGGCTAATGCCAATGCTAAGCTAGCCCAGTGTTTTTCAGAAATGGTGAGTGGGAGTGGACCGACTGGTGAGTAGCAGCTCATTTTTTGGTTAATCTCGAAGGTCAAAGGAACATTTAGTTTGAGAACCGTGGAGCTACGCTAATGCTAAACTATAGTTGCAACCATTTCAACACTAACAAGGTCAGTAGTGATTGTAGTTAGTCAATATACAGGCTCCATTTTGTTCGACAAAGGCAAAAAAGCGAGTGAAAAAAATGAATTTCATTGTTCTGTTTATCTCCTCCCCTACCACCATTGCCCTACCCTTTAACAATGACCTGTGAAATCAACCGTCCCACATTAACTTTTATTTTAGTAGCCGTTTTTACAATGCTGTAACTCCTACACGGGCCAATTCCACGGATGGAAAGGAAAAGGCTCTCTCTTTTACTGCTTCAGGGTTTTGGCTAGAGTCCTGACAATGAAAAGACTGCAGAGAGAAAGCCAAACCTGCAGAAAAATATGTAAGACTGTGGAGTAGAGGTGTAGTTAAATTCTGAGAAGAGAGAAAACTCTCTCTACTACGTATGGAGTTGGACTCCCTGCAGATTTAAAAGTAATCAAACTCATCAAAAACTATTGCTGTACATAATCAAATGTGCAGTACAGCAAATCATGGTACTTTTACTCAAATAATCAACTAACCCATGATGGTAATATTAATAGCAGGCTACCTGCAGTGAAAACAAAAGGCCCTAAAAGCCTCATTACCTGGCACGTGAACACACATACACACACCTCCCAGACTAATTAGCCTGCACAGGTAGAATGACAGCTGTCCCATCTACTCTGCTCGTCTCTGGGTCAAAGGGCAACCTTTTTTTTATGACATAATCCCTCTGGGGCTCCAAAGCTCCAGTTTTAGCAGGTCCCCCCCTCACATACACTTTACCTGACACGTGAACACACACACACACACACACGGAGGGGTGGATAGGGGAAGAGCGACTGAGAATGAGTACTGAGAGTCTTCTTTTTGTTCCTGTTATCCATCATTGTTGGTTCCAGGCTGAGAACGGAGAACAAATTAAAGCGTGAATGTGTTGGTTCCAGGCTGAGAACGGAGAACAAATTAAAGTGTGAGTGTGTTGGTTCCAGGCTGAGAACGGAGAAAGAATTAAAGTTTGAATGTGTTGGTTAGAGGGGAGGAGGTGGGGTTAGGGGTTTGGTTGACAAGGCAGATGTGTCTCTATCTGTATCATGAAAAACATAAAACCTCTAATTTCACAGACATACATTATGTGAACATGTGTGTACTCATACAGGCTGACAGAAAATACATTTTTATCTCAACTATTTTCTTCTCTCTTAAAGACACAAAGTGCATTCGGAAAGTATTCAGAGCCCTTGACTTTTTCCACATTTTGTTACGTTACAGCCTTATTCTAAAATTGATAAATTGTTTTTTCCCTCATCAATCTCCACACAATACCCCATAATGACAATGCAAAACAGAAATATCATATTTACATACACTACCGTTCAAAGGTTTGGGGTCATGTCAACAGTGAAGAGGTAACTCCGGGATGCTGGCCTTCTAGGCAGAGTTCCTCTGTCCAGTGTCTGTGTTCTTTTGCCGATCATAAACTTATAAGAACTATAAGACCAGCATCCCGGAGTCGCCTCTTCACTGTTGATGTTGAGACTGGTGTTTTGCAGGTACTATTTAATGAAGCTGCCAGTTGAGGACTTTTGAGGTGTCTGTTTCTCAAACTAGACACTCTAATGTACTTGTCCTCTTGCTCAGTTGTGCACCGGGCCTCCCACTCCTCTTGCTATTCTGGTTAGAGCCAATTTGCGCTGTTCTGTGAAGGGAGTAGTACACAGCGTTGTACGAGATCTTCAGTTTCTTGGCAATTTCTCACATGGAATAGCCTTCAATTCTCAGCACAAGAATAGACTGATGAGTTTCAGAAGAAAGGTCTTGGTTTCCGGCCATTTTGAGCCTGTAATCGAACCCACAAATGCTGATACTCCAGATACTCAACTAGTCTAAAGAAGGCCAGTTTTATTGCTTCTTTAAATCAGGACAACAGTTTTCAGCTGTGCTAACATAATTGCAAAAGGGTTTTCTAATGATCAATTAGCCTTTTAAAATGATAAACTTGGATTAGCTAAGACAACGTGCCCTGGGCACTTCCGGGTTGGAGCGAGTAGTCGCATTCCGCTTTCGCTCCTCAGGTAGTATTACATTTCATTCCATTTCATTACAGTACAACGGTTTGATTTGTTTGATCTTAGCTAGCTACATAGCCGTCTTTGTATCAAAGATAATTGTGTAGTTTAGAGTAATTATTGAGGTTCGCTAGCTATTTTTCGTCGTCCTAACGTTACGTCCTAACGTAACGTAGTCAACACTGCTAGCTAGCCAGCTAGCCAGCTAGCCACCGAATAGCAGCACTGTATAAACTATAAACTATTACATTACAACGGAACGACTTGATTAGTGTAGTGTTAGCTAGCTACATAGTTGTCTTTGCTGTCTTTGTATCTAAGATAATTGTGTAGTTTAGAGTAATTATCGGTTAGCTAGCCAGCTATTTTCGTCCGCCGCGCTGCCGTTCTCCTACCTAGTCAACACTGCTAGCTAACACTGCTAGCTAGCCAACTCCTACCGAATAGTAGCACTGTAGAAACTATTGTCCTTGCTGTCTTTGTATCCAAGATAATTGTGTAGTCTAGAGTAATTGTCGAGGTTACCTAGCCAGTTAGAGGTTACCTAGCCAGCTACACTTTCAAACAAAGTCAACAATGCAGCCACTGCTAGCTAGCCTATTTCACCAGCCAGCAGTACTATATCATTTTAGTCAATAAGATTTTTTTGCAACGTAAGCTTAACTTTCTGAACATTCGAGACGTGTAGTCCACTTGTCATTCCAATCTCCTTTGCATTAGCGTAGCCTCTTCTGTAGCCTGTCAACTATGTGTCTGTCTATCCCTCTTCTCTCCTCTCTGCACAGACCATACAAACGCTTCACACCGCGTGGCCGCTGCTACTCTAATTTGGTGGTCCCAGCGCGCACGACCCACGTGGAGTTCCAGGTCTCCGGCAGCCTCTGGAACTGCCGATCTGCGGCCAACAAGGCAGAGTTCATCTCAGCCTATGCTTCCCTCCAGTCCCTCGACTTCTTGGCACTGACGGAAACATGGATTACCACTGATAACACTGCTACTCCTACTGCTCTCTCCTCGTCTGCCCACGTGTTCTCGCACACCCCGAGAGCTTCTGGTCAGCGGGGTGGTGGCACTGGGATCCTCATCTCTCCCAAGTGGACATTCTCTCTTTCTCCCCTGACCCATCTGTCTATCACCTCCTTTGAATTCCATGCTGTCACAGTTACCAGCCCTTTCAAGCTTAACATCCTTATCATTTATCGCCCTCCAGGTTCCCTTGGAGAGTTCATCAATGAGCTTGACGCCCTGATAAGTTCCTTTCCTGAGGATGGCTCACCTCTCACAGTTCTGGGTGACTTTAACCTCCCCACGTCTACCTTTGACTCATTCCTCTCTGCCTCCTTCTTTCCACTCCTACTCACAAGGCAGGCAATACGCTTGACCTCATCTTTACTAGATGCTGTTCTTCCACTAATCTCATTGCAACTCCCCTCCAAGTCTCCGACCACTACCTTGTATCCTTTTCCCTCTCGCTCTCATCCAACACTTCCCACACTGCCCCTACTCGGATGGTATCGCGCCGTCCCAACCTTCGCTCTCTCTCCCCCGCTACTCTCTCCTCTTCCATCCTATCATCTCTTCCCTCTGCTCAAACCTTCTCCAACCTATCTCCTGATTCTGCCTCCTCAACCCTCCTCTCCTCCCTTTCTGCATCCTTTGACTCTCTATGTCCCCTATCCTCCAGGCCGGCTCGGTCCTCCCCTCCTGCTCCGTGGCTCGACGTCTCATTGCGAGCTCACAGAACAGGGCTCCGGGCAGCCGAGCGGAAATGGAGGAAAACTCGCCTCCCTGCGGACCTGGCATCCTTTCACTCCCTCCTCTCTACATTCTCCTCTTCTGTCTCTGCTGCTAAAGCCACTTTCTACCACTCTAAATTCCAAGCATCTGCCTCTAACCCTAGGAAGCTCTTTGCCACCTTCTCCTCCCTCCTGAATCCTCCTCCCCCTCCTCCCCCCTCCTCCCTCTCTGCGGATGACTTCGTCAACCATTTTGAAAAGAAGGTCGACGACATCCGATCCTCGTTTGCTAAGTCAAACGACACCGCTGGTTCTGCTCACACTGCCCTACCCTGTGCTTTGACCTCTTTCTCCCCTCTCTCTCCAGATGAAATCTCGCGTCTTGTGACGGCCGGCCGCCCAACAACCTGCCCGCTTGACCCTATCCCCTCCTCTCTTCTCCAGACCATTTCCGGAGACATTCTCCCTTACCCCACCTCGCTCATCAACTCATCCTTGACCGCTGGCTACGTCCCTTCCGTCTTCAAGAGAGCGAGAGTTGCACCCCTTCTGAAAAAACCTACACTCAATCCCTCCGATGTCAACAACTACAGACCAGTATCCCTTCTTTCTTTTCTCTCCAAAACTCTTGAACGTGCCGTCCTTGGCCAGCTCTCCTGCTATCTCTCTCAGAATGACCTTCTTGATCCAAATCAGTCAGGTTTCAAGACTAGTCACTCAACTGAAACTGCTCTTCTCTGTGTCACGGAGGCGCTCCGCACTGCTAAAGCTAACTCTCTCTCCTCTGCTCTCATCCTTCTAGACCTATCGGCTGCCTTTGATACTGTGAACCATCAGATCCTCCTCTCCACCCTCTCCGAGCTGGGCATCTCCGGCGCGGCCCACGCTTGGATTGCGTCCTACCTGACAGGTCGCTCCTACCAGGTGGCGTGGCGAGAATCTGTCTCCGCACCACGTGCTCTCACCACTGGTGTCCCCCAGGGCTCTGTTCTAGGCCCTCTCCTATTCTCGCTATACACCAAGTCACTTGGCTCTGTCATATCCTCACATGGTCTCTCCTATCATTGCTATGCAGACGACACACAATTAATCTTCTCCTTTCCCCCTTCTGATAACCAGGTGGCGAATCGCATCTCTGCATGTCTGGCAGACATATCAGTGTGGATGACGGATCACCACCTCAAGCTGAACCTCGGCAAGACGGAGCTGCTCTTCCTCCCGGGGAAGGACTGCCCGTTCCATGATCTCGCCATCACGGTTGACAACTCCATTGTGTCCTCCTCCCAGAGTGCTAAGAACCTTGGCGTGATCCTGGACAACACCCTGTCGTTCTCAACCAACATCAAGGCGGTGACCCGTTCCTGTAGGTTCATGCTCTACAACATTCGCAGAGTACGACCCTGCCTCACACAGGAAGCGGCGCAGGTCCTAATCCAGGCACTTGTCATCTCCCGTCTGGATTACTGCAACTCGCTGTTGGCTGGGCTCCCTGCCTGTGCCATTAAACCCCTACAACTCATCCAGAACGCCGCAGCCCGTCTGGTGTTCAACCTTCCCAAGTTCTCTCACGTCACCCCGCTCCTCCGCTCTCTCCACTGGCTTCCAGTTGAAGCTCGCATCCGCTACAAGACCATGGTGCTTGCCTACGGAGCTGTGAGGGGAACGGCACCTCCGTACCTTCAGGCTCTGATCAGGCCCTACACCCAAACAAGGGCACTGCGTTCATCCACCTCTGGCCTGCTCGCCTCCCTACCTCTGAGGAAGTACAGTTCCCGCTCAGCCCAGTCAAAACGGTTCGCTGCTCTGGCACCCCAATGGTGGAACAAACTCCCTCACGACGCCAGGTCAGCGGAGTCAATCACCACCTTCCGGAGACACCTGAAACCCCACCTCTTTAAGGAATACCTAGGATAGGATAAAGTAATCCTTCTAAACCCCCCCCCCCCTTAAAAGAGTTAGATGCACTATTGTAAAGTGGTTGTTCCACTGGATATCATAAGGTGAATGCACCAATTTGTAAGTCGCTCTGGATAAGAGCGTCTGCTAAATGACTTAAATGTAAATGTAAATGTGCCATTGGAACACAGAAATGATGGTTGCTGATAATGGGCCTCTGTACGCCTATGTAGATATTCCATAAAAAATCTGCCATTTCCAGCTACAATAGTCATTTACAACATTAACAATGTCTACACTGTATTTCTGATAAATGTTATGTTATTTTAATGGACAAAAAAAATGCTTTTCTTTAAAAAACAAGGACATTTCTAAGTGACCCCAAACTTTTGAACGGTCGTGTAAGTATTCAGACCCTTTACTCAGTACTTTGTTGAAGCACCTTTGGCAGCGATTACAGCCTTGAGACTTCTTGGGTATGACGCTACAAGCTTGGCACACCTGTGTTTGGGGAGTTTCTCCCATTCTTCTCTGCAGATCCTCTCAAGCTCTGTCAGGTTGGATGGGGAGCGTCGCTGCACAGCTATTTTGATGTCTTTCTAGAGATGTTCGATCGGGTACAAGTCCAGACTCTGGCTGGGCCACTGAAGGACATTCAGAGACTTGTCCCGAAGCCACTCCTATGTGCTTAGGGTCGTTGTCCTGTTGGAAGGTGAACCTTCGACCCAGTCTGAGGTCCTGATTGCTCTCTGGAGCAGGTTTTCATCAAGGATTTCTCTGTACTTTGCTCCGTTCATCTTTCCCTCGATCCTGACAAGTCTCCCAGTCTCTGCCGCTGAAAAACATCCCCACAATATGATGCTGCCACCACCATGCTTCACCGTAGGAACGGTGCCAGGTTTCCTCACAACGTGATGCTTGGAATTCAGGCTACAGAGTTCAATCTTGGTTTCATCAGACCAGAGTATCTTGTTTCTCATGATCTGAGAGTCTTAAGATGCCTTTTGGCAAACTTCAAGCTGTCATGTGCCATTTACTGAGGAGTGGCTTCCGTTTGGCCACATTACCATAAAGGCCTGATTAGTGGAGTGCTGCAGAGATGGTTGTCCTTCTGGAAGCTTCTCCCATCTCCACAGAGGAACTCTGGAGCTCTGTCAGAGTGACCATCAGGTTCTTGGTCACCTCCCTGACCAAGGCTCTTCTCCCCTGATTGGTCAGTTTGGTCGGCGGCCAGCTCTAGGAAGAGTCTTGGTCGTTCAAACTTCTTCCATTTAAGAATGACGGAGGCCACTGTGTTCTTGGGGACCTTCAATGCTGCAGAAATGTTTTCGTACCCTTCCCCAGATTTGTGCCTCAACACAATCCCTTCTCTGAGCTCTACGGACAATTCCTTCGACCTCATGACTTGGTATTTGCTCTGACATGCACTGTCAACTGTTGGACCTTATACAGACAGGTGTGTGCCTTTCCAAATCATGTCCAATCAATAGAATTTACCACAGGTGGACTCCAATCAAGTTGTAGAAACATCTCAAGGATGATCAATGGAAATAGGATGCACTTGAGCTCAATTTCGAGTCTCATAGCAAAGGGTCTGAATACTTATGTAAATAAGTTATTTCTGTTTGTTATTTTTAATAAATGTGCAAAACTGTCTAAAAACCTGTTTTCCACTTTGTCATTATGGGGTACTGTGTGCAGATAGACTAAGATTTGTATTTATTTAATCAATTTTAGAAAAAGGCTGTAACGTAACAAAATGCAGAAAAAGTCAAGGCGTTTCAATACTTTCCGAATGCACTGTATAACATCCTATCTCTGTGCCTCTCTCTCCGTCACACACACACACACACAAACAAAACAAATTGAAGACAACACACACACAGTGGGCATCTGATGATTGGCATGTGAGGTGTACCTCCAGTTGGATGCAGGTGGCATTTGAGAAAGCTGGCACAGCAGTAGAACAGATGGTAGGACTGTGCAAGCCACTACCTGCAGACCGCACACACACACAGAGAAGAGATACTCCCACTGAAAGGTTATTAATCCTGGAGGGACCCACCATTGTCTTCAGAAAATGGGATCTCTGACAAGCTGCTTAAATACCAGCCCCTCGTGTCACGCCTGAACAGCCTCGGATATCACTTCAGACTTGCTGTGGTGATATTGGGAAGTCTGGGCCACATTCACAGGCTGACAGTACCTTCCTTCAGATAGCAGTCTGGATTCAAATAAATTCTAAAACGTGTGTGTGTGTGTGTGTGTGTGTGTGTGTGTGTGTGTGTGTGTGTGTGTGTGTGTGTGTGTGTGTGTGTGTGTGTGTGTGTGTGTGTGTGTGTGTGTGTGTGTGTGTGTGTGTGTGTGTGTGTGTGTGTGTGTGTGTGTGTGTGTGTGAGAAAGAGAGAAAGAAAGAATGTTGAAGACAACAACATTGATGTGTGAATTTATGAGAATACCAGAGGGGTATACTACGACTGAAGCTAGACCTACTCAGGGTTTTCTAAAGCTAGCCAGCTTCAGTTTGCTTCACATTCCAGGTCAGTCTTCATCCGTTACTATGACGGTGGATATGACTCGTCCGCTTGCCACTAACTCTGCGCATGCATGTTGAACTTGGCTAGTCGTAACATCATTCCATGGGCGAGTCAGTGCCACATTTTTCACGAGCACCTTTTTTCCCCACTCCTATCGATAAACGAATTGTAATTAAGTCATACACAAGTTTTACTGTGCGTTAAGTGTGTGTAATGTGATAGGTATTTAAACATGATTTTTTAACACACAAATAAACATTTGAAATATTGAAATCAGTTGTCTTCCTCAAATGAGGGAGTTTTTTTGTGAGAGGGAGGGATTCTTATTTCATTGGTACTCAATTCACGGCTCAGACACTTCATTCAGGTTAAATGGAGTTAGCCCTGGGTGCAGGTTAGTTCTGAAGGATTCGTTGCTATAGAAAATGACCCGGCTAAAAGGTGAGCCACTTTCATGGTGCCGGTTATCCAGAGTTGAACTCCGAGTTCACCAAAGTTACTTTGCTAACTCCTCAAACCACGCACATAGTATAGGGCTCAGGTATGAATAGAAAATAGTTTATTCATACATTTCTAGTCTCTCACACCAGGACGATTCAAACCATTTCTGAGAAAATTCCTTTAAGACATGCAAATCTATCCAAGTAAACGGATTCCTGACAAAAATAGTTATTTTGATGAGCTAGTTATCCCCATATACAGCTTGCTATGGTAACATATCAGAGAAATGCATTCTTCACAACAGCTTACAAATATTTATCAGAAACTTCCATTACAGCACAGTTTGTAATACCAGCTAAATCAAGCTTGTAATACCAGTTATATCATGCTTGTAAGAGCACATAGCAGTGACTAGTCAGTTCTACAAAGGGATAAAGGAAGGTCCACTGTTATCAGAGGTGAAACCTTTCTTCCACTGGCTACAGAACAGTACGCTCACTGGACACAGCTGCAGAACACTGTCTACAGAACACTGGCTATAGAACAGTATGATCACCAGAACACTAGCTGCAGAACACTGTCTACAGAACACTGTCTACAGAACACTGGCTACAGAACACTGGCTACAGAACAGTGGCTGCAGAACAGTACAATCACCAGAAAAATGGCTGCAGAACACTGGCTACAGAACAGTACGATCAACAGAACACTGGCTACAGAACAGTACAATCACCAGAACACTGACTACAGAACAGTATGATCACCAGAACACTGGCTGCAGAACAGTACAACCACCAGAAGACTCGCTAAAGAACACTAGCTGCAGCACAGTATGATCATCAGAACACTGGCTACAGAACACTGACTGCAGAACAGTACGATCACCAGAACACTGGCTGCAGAATAGTACGATCACCTGAACACTGGCTGCAGAATAGTACGATCACCAGAA